>NC_060187.1:14536869-14561869 GCF_021184085.1 Oncorhynchus gorbuscha | reverse complement strand
GTCAGTTAAGAACAAATTCGTATTTACAATAACGGCCTCGGAACAGTGGGTTAGCTGCCTTGTACAGGGGCAGAAGGACAGATGTGTATCTCCATCCCTACATCAACACCTGTATCTGATGAAATACATAACTAGATGGAGGCTATGAACTAATTGCATTGTGTATTCATTTCCTTGAAAATGTATCAAATAATCCGGTATGGCATAAGTAGCTAAAAATGCTAATAAACTTAAAGAAAAATATAATTAACTAATCAATTCTATCCTGCTTGCCTTTAAGGGGAACTTTCACCAATCAGACCCCTTAGATTTCACACACCTCATCATTGTGAAATGTCTCGTACTGTATCATATGGCTTTGTCTGCAATCACACCATCTTCAGTATCTGGCGCACACAAACCCTCCACCCTTCTCCATCCACCACTCTTTCCCCTTCTCCATCCTTCGCTCTTCTCCCCTTCTCCATTCTCCACTATTTTCCCCTTCTCCATCCTTCTCCCTTCTCTATCCTTCTTCCCTTCTCCATCCTCCCCCCTTCTCCATCCTCCCCCCTTCTCCATCCTTCGCTCTTCTCCCCTTCTCCATTCTCCACTATTTTCCCCTTCTCCATCCTTCTCCCTTCTCTATCCTTCTCCCCTTCTCCGTCCTCCCCCTTCTCCGTCCTCCCCCTTCTCCATCCTCCACCCTTCTCCATCCTCCCTCCCTTCTCCCCTTCTCCACCCTCCTCCCTTCTGCCCTTCTCCACCCTTCTCCATCCTCCTCCCTCCCTTCTCCCCTTCTCCATCTTCCTCCCTTCTGCCCTTCTCCATCCTTCTCCCCTTCTCCATCCTCCACCCTTCTCCATCCTCCACCCTTCTCCATCCTCCTCCCTCCCTTCTCCCCTTCTCCATCCTCCTCCCCTTCTCCATCCTCTCCCCTTCTCCATCCTCCCCCTTCTCCATCCTCCCCCTTCTCCATCCTTCGCTCTTCTCCCCTTCTCCATTCTCCACTATTTTCCCCTTCTCCATCCTTCTCCCTTCTCTATCCTTCTCCCCTTCTCCATCCTTCTCCCTTCTCTATCCTTCTCCCTTCTCTATCCTTCTCCCCTACTCCATCCTTCTCCCCTTCTCCATCCTCCACCCTTCTCCATCCTCCACCCTTCTCCATCCTCCACCCTTCTTCATCCTCCTCCCTCCCTTCTCCCCTTCTCCGTCCTCCTCCCTTCTCCCCTTCTCCATCCTCCCCCTTAGTTGTGCAGTTTTCACCAGGCAGCGTATTTGTCCTAATCGTACTGCTGAGTGTGAATGTGAAGCCCTGAGGAGGAGCACAAGTCCTCACACTAAAGCCCTCTGTCTTTTAAATTACAGAGTGATGCAGCCAGCCCAATGGTGTTTTAACATGGGGAGAATATGTTGTCAGACAGGGAGGGAGCAACGGAGAGAGAGAGGGAGATGGAGAAAGAGAACGAGAGACCCTTCTTTCCAAAGGATTACTATGGCAGGCCAGGCAGGATGGACCACTGCTTTGATTGATTAGAATATTATGCAGCTGGATAAGCCTGTGTGATTACAAATGTATGGTCAGCTATTGCCAACACTATCCACAGTCACTCTTTCTTGCTCCTTCAATATCTCGATCCTTCTCTTGCTCTTCCTCAAAAGACTGCAGGGCTTTGAAATGGGGGGTATACAATGTATACCTTCTGCTAGTGTCCGGAACTCCGTACTCTATGTTTGTGTGTGTGTGTTTTTTAATATTTTTAATGTTCATTAAACAGATAGGTTGGAGAGAACAAGGCCACGCATGTAGCGATAATAAGAGAGGTCCTTTATCCCAGCCAGGGAGGATGTGTGTGCGCACGTGTACAGATGCCTAGGCAAGCCCCAGTCCTTTGAAGAACAGGAAGCCAGGGAGAGTGTTCACCCCATGTGCTCCCCTTGACGTCCTCTCACTGAACCCCCCCCCCCCCTCCCTGACCATCAACACACAGAGACTCCTATAACATAGAACTAATGCACTACCTCTCCTTTCCTCAGCTCTCCTCTTCTCTCCTTGTGCCATTGAAATACATCTAGGATATAGCAAGTACAGTAATCCAATACATTTCACCGGTGGCGCACTGTGGCTTTTGTAGCCACACTTTTAGAAAAAAGGGTTCCAAAACGGTTCTTCAGCTGTCCCCATAGGGTAACCATTTATGGTTCGAGGTAGAACCTTTTTTGGTTCCAGGCAGAACTCTTTTGGGTTGGGTTTCATGTAGAACACTCTGGGAAAGGGTTCTACATGGAACCCAATAGGGTTTTTTCTGGAACTCAAAAGGGTTCTCCTATTGGGACAGCCGAAGAACCCTTTTAGGTTCTAGATAGCACTCTAAGAGTGTAGGCCTTCCAAAAAGTTGTACCAAACTCAAAAGTCAAGGAAAAGAAATGAATATATAGCATCACTTAATCAAACAGACCCAGGACAGCAACAACAACCACACTGCTTACATACCCTGTGGTACCCTAACGCCATCACGACCACACCATCACCAAAAGGGACACAACAAAGGATGTGAGTTTGACAGGCTCATGATGTTGAAAGGACTGTAATAACTGCGCACTCCATGTAGTAGAGCGCACCTTTTGTAAAACGCATAGCTAGGCCCATAGAGAGACAGCAGTCACACACAGCATGATGTTAAAGGATAAGCAGACAATTCCCAATCATTAGAATACAAAAACAAGTATTAGGCTAAGCATTTCCAAATCAAAATTCAACACAAATTGAAGACATAAATCTGATTGTCTTTGAAAATAAGAAAATAATCAGAACATTATTTTAATATTTAATAATAATATTTATATTTAATAATATCTTTCGGTCAAGTGAAAATCACCCTAAATGTATTCCCTGCAGGCCAAGTCATGTTCTTCCACCTCTTTGGTGTGGAATGTGTTGTTTTCTTCTTGACCTCTCACTGTGGCTTGTTTGTTGTTGTTTGTTGTTGTTTGTTGTTGTTGTTGCTTTGACTGTTGAATTCCACTCTCCATTTACATATTTTCTTTAGATTTTATTGATAGACTGAGGGTGGTAGACAAGGAAATAGAGCAGGGAGAGTGCCAGACCTGTGAGTGGGCCCCTGTCAATAGGGGCAATGCATCATTCTGGAGTCTATAGCGTTAACTCTAGACACGCAAAACGGACTGTGCCATTCACCATGTCTGTCTCTACTTGTCCTCTGCACTGACCCCAAACACACATTTCTGGGCAAGTTGGAGAATAGGTCCTATTTAAAGAAACTGGTCATTTAAAAACACTACTCCGTCCTCTCTCTCCTTTTCTCCAGCGGTATTGGGCTGGACCTGCTGGTTAGGTAGTGTCAATAACAGAGCTACTGACAGACAGTACAATAAAACACGAGGGAGAACGCGAGACAGAGACGTCTAGGGAAGAAGAGTGGAGTGGTGGACATGGGGCATTTGCCTCTATTTCAGAAACAGAATTAGTGCACTCAGCAGCTTTAACTCAACCTTTTGTTAAGACATAATGAGTGGCCTCTGAAGCCACAGGGTTCCTCCTAAAATACACCCATTACAGTGGAGCTCCGTTTGCAGCCCGGGGAGGTCCCCAGCTAGCCTAACGCTTTGTGCCCACTGAACTTCCCATGCCCTCTGTGTCATGGTTAAATATGGGTGGGGATTTTGTTGTTGTATTTCTGTGTTGTTTGAGTGCAAGCAGTTTACACTTATGAGAATAAACTAGTATAAGCTTTTACATCGTTGTGTCTGATGTTGTGTATGAGTGTGACTGTGTGTTGTTGTTTTTTTGTATTTCTCAGTGTGTGTGTGTGTGTGTGTGTGTGTGTGTGTGTGTGTGTGTGTGTGTGTGTGTGTGTGTGTGTGTGTGTGTGTGTGTGTGTGTGTGTGTGTGTGTGTGTGTGTGTGTGTGTGTGTGTGTGTGTGTGTGTGTGTGTGTGTGTGTGTAATGTAGGTAGCTGTAATGCGCTGGGAGTCAGGAACTAGGTGCAGAAGATGAGTTTAATAATAATAAAAGGCTTGGACCGGAAGTGGAGAGGAGAGTGGGTGCAAGGTGAAGTTCAGGGAGGAGGCGAGGGCCTGGTCGATTCAATTCCCCGCGGCACAGGAGTCCACTAGAGCTGTACAGACAACACATGAGGGACAGCCAGCCAGTGAAATGGAAGCCAGGAAGGGTTTGGCAGAGAACGATGATGATGGAATACTCACTACCCTGGGAGATGGATGATCACGGGGCTGCACCTCTGCCCCAGTGGACCTCGGGTTTGGACGCTCTCCGCTAAAGCTGGTGCCCCTGCTGGCTGCTGGACCTCCTTGTGCAGTCATCTACGGAATAGGGTGCAGAGTTGGAGGCTGCCACGGTTCAGAAGGTGAGGGCGTACTCCGCAGCTGTCTGGGAGCCCTGCCGGAGTTGGAATAGTCACTCACCTCCCTCTCTGCCCTGAACAGAGCCATGAACCTCTCTTAGGAAACCAGCACTTCCTCTCCTCTCTCCCAGATGGCTGTAGCCCACTCCAACGCCCACCCGGTCAGTAGGGAAATTACCATGGCAACCTTGGACATCTTGGTGGTGGGGCTCACGTCTGATGGGTGAAATAGTGGGAGCACGGAGTAGGAAGCCATGGCATTTGGAGTCCCGCCATACTTGTCTGGGAGGGACAGTTTGGCATCGCCTCCCTGGGCGGACTGCTAGGTAGGCTGGGGGGCTGACTGCTGGGTAGGCTAGGGGGCTGACTGCTGGGTAGGCTGGGGGCTGACTTCTGGGTAGGCTGGGGGCTGACTGCTGGGTAGGCTGATGGGTTCACTGCTGTGTAGGCTGGGGGCTGACTGCTGGGTAGGCTGATGGGTTGACTGCTGTGTAGGCTGTGGGGCTGACTGCTGTGTAGGCTGTGGGCTGACTGCTGTGTAGGCTGTGGGCTGACTGCTGTGTAGGCTGGGTGTCTGACTGCTGGGTAGGCTGGGGGCTGACTGCTGGGTAGGCTGGGGGCTGACTTCTGGGTAGGCTGGGGGGCTTACTGCTGGGTAGGCTGGGGGCTGACTGCTGGGTAGGCTGATGGGTTCACTGCTGTGTAGGCTGGGGGCTGACTGCTGGGTAGGCTGATGGGTTGACTGCTGTGTAGGCTGTGGGGCTGACTGCTGTGTAGGCTGTGGGCTGACTGCTGTGTAGGCTGGGGTCTGACTGCTGTGTAGGCTGGGGGGCTGACTGCTGTGTAGGCTGGGGGGCTGGCTGCTTGGTAGGTTGGGGGGCGGACTGCTGGGTATGCTGCTGGGTAGGCTGGGTTGGTTGGTTGGGGGGCTGGTTGCTGGGTAGGCTGGGGGCCGGCTGCTGGGACAACTTGCGATAAGAGGCCCTCTGCTAGTTGGAGGTGAATCCTCTGGGGTGGCGTCGAGGCGGTGGAGGACACGGAGGACCTCACCCAGCTGCTTCCATAATTTGCGAGGCAGTAAACTGAAATGATTGCGCTGGGAGGCAGGAAACAGGTGTAGAAGGCGAGGTTAATAATAATAAAAGGCAGATAAACTAAACAGGAGACGCGTACTGAACGAGACCAAACCAATACTGCCTGTTGACTGAGGCTACTGAGGGCTAAATAAAAGGAGAGTAATCAAGGGGATGATGAGGTCCAGGTGTGAGTAATGATGGGGAGCAGGTGTGCGTAATGATGGGGAGCAGGTGTGCGTAATGACGGGGAGCAGGTGTGCGTAATGATGGTGAGCAGGTGTGTGTAATGATGGGGAGCAGGTGTGTGTATTGATGGGGAGCAGGTGTGCGTACTGATGGGGAGCAGGTGTGCGTAATGATGGGGAGCAGGTGTGCGTAATGATGGGGAGCAGGTGTGCGTAATGATGGGGAACAGGTGTGCGTAATGATGTGGAGCAGGTGTGCGTAATGATGGTAAGCAGGTGTGCGTAATGATGGGGAGCAGGTGTGCGTATTGATGGGGAGCAGGTGTGCGTAATGATGGGGAGCAGGTGTGCGTAATGATGTGGAGCAGGTGTGCATAATGATGGGGAGCAGGTGTGCGTAATGATGTGGAGCAGGTGTGCGTAATGATGTGGAGCAGGTGTGCGTAATGATGGGGAGCAGGTGTGCGTAATGATGAGGAGCAGGTGTGCGTAATGATGGGGAGCAGGTGTGCGTAATGATGTGGAGCAGGTGTGCGTAATGATGGGGAGCAGGTGTGCGTAATGATGGGGAGCAGGTGTGCGTAATGATGTGGAGCAGGTGTGCGTAATGATGGGGAGCAGGTGTGCGTAATGATGGGGAGCAGTTGTGCGTAATGATGGGGAGCAGGTGTGCTTAATGATGGGGAGCAGGTGTGCGTAATGATGGTACCAGGATCAGTGGTTAATAGTTCGGCGACGTGGAGCACTGGAGAGGGAGAATGGGAATAGGTGTGACAGTAGCTTAAATTAGACCCATCTGTGTATGAAAGAAAGAGAGAGAGGCTGTCAATCACATGACCCCCTTACAGTTGGTAATTAACAGACCCCCTCACCAGAGGACCTGGTGTCTAACCATACACTCCTCAGGGATAGAGCGTGTGTGTGTGCGGTTGACCTTGGGAATTCTTGAGTTCTGTATAATTTCTTCCAGGAGAGGATAAAAGAGAGAGGCAGAGAAGAGGACAGAGAGAGAGGCCTTTCATTTTATATATCGCCCCTGCACAGGGAATACTCTTCCCTACCTTCCCTCCTCTAGTAGTAGAAGAAAGACAGAGATTAGAAGCTGTCCTTGGAAATAATGGCCTCACGCTTCCATCTGTCCACACATACTGTGACAGTACCCTCACCAACACGTCTGCCAAACCTCTACAGGGGAACAGGATCAAGATATGAAATTGTGTGCAGAGTTTAACCCTCTTTTTGTCAACAATTGTTTTTTATTTAATTAAACTTTATAGTCAAAGTCAGAATCACAACATAGGCACATAATAGAAAACAGCATATCAGTATATTTCTACATAGTGCAGATTAAGCAGCATGCTAACTGTTGTAGAGTATATCTCTACATAGTGCAGATTAAGCAGCATGCTAACTGTTGTAGAGTATATCTACATAGTGCAGATTAAGCAGCATGCTAACTGTTGTAGAGAATATCTCTACATAGTGCAGATTAAGCAGCATGCTAACTGTTGTAGAGAATATCTCTACATAGTGCAGATTAAGCAGCATGCTAACTGTTGTAGAGAATATCTCTACATAGTGCAGATTAAGCAGCATGCTAACTGTTGCCAGAAACACTTGTCTGTTGTCGTGGATCCAGGAGATGTCTGATTCGGGGCCAGTCAGTCTAAACTCTCCCCAGCTGTACACACACCCGTCCGTCCGTCCGTCCGTCCGTCCGTCCGTCCGTCCGTAGGGATGAGAGAAACCTGAGAGGTGGTGTTGTGCTGGTGGGCAGTGGCACTCAGCACTGGGAAAGTTGAGCCACGAGTTGAGCCACGATGAAAGACAAGGCAGATCAAACGCTATGGGGGGGGGGGGGTATAATACCGTCCCTTTGCAAGCGAGAGATGAAAGACTGAAAGCATGCTAGCAGTGGGTCAGAGGGAATGTATGTGAAGCAGTGTGTGCACGTGAGTGCTTGTGTTTGTGCATGTGTGTGACTGAGAGAGACCAAGGGAAAGTGAGTGCTTGTGACTCTCCTGTGTGTGACTGAGAGAGACCAAGGGAAAGTGAGTGCTTGTGACTCTCCTGTGTGTGACTGAGAGAGACCAAGGGAAAGTGAGTGCTTGTGACTCTCCTGTGTGTGACTGAGAGAGACCAAGGGAAAGTGAGTGCTTGTGACTCTCCTGTGTGTGACTGAGAGAGACCAAGGGAAAGTGAGTGCTTGTGACTCTCCTGTGTGTGACTGAGAGAGACCAAGAGGAAAGTGAGTGCTTGTGACTCTCCTGTGTGTGACTGAGAGAGAGGGAGAGACCTGAGAGAGACCAAGGAAAGTGAGTGCTTGTGACTCTCCTGTGTGTGAGAGAGGACCAAGTGAGTGCTTGTGACTCTCCTGTGTGTGACTGAGAGAGACCAAGGGAAAGTGACTGAGAGAGACCAAGGGAAAGTGACTCTCCTGTGCTTGTGACTCTCCTGTGTGTGACTGAGAGAGACCAAGGGAAAGTGAGTGCTTGTGACTCTCCTGTGTGTGACTGAGAGAGACCAAGGGAAAGTGAGTGCTTGTGACTCTCCTGTGTGTGACTGAGAGAGACCAAGGGAAAGTGAGTGCATGTGACTCTCCTGTGTGTGACTGAGAGAGACCAAGGGAAAGTGAGTGCTTGTGACTCTCCTGTGTGTGACTGAGAGAGACCAAGGGAAAGTGAGTGCTTGTGACTCTCCTGTGTGTGACTGAGAGAGACCAAGGGAAAGTGAGTGCTTGTGACTCTCCTGTGTGTGACTGAGAGAGACCAAGGGAAAGTGAGTGCTTGTGACTCTCCTGTGTGTGACTGAGAGAGACCAAGGGAAAGTGAGTGCTTGTGACTCTCCTGTGTGTGACTGAGAGAGACCTCATCAGTCAAGTATTCCCTCAGCAGATTTAGATCATGGAACATATTTAGTTATTCAAACATACATACTTATACACTCTCATGATGTAGAAATTATATGACATACTGGAAACATACTGTAGATGTACTGTATGTTTTTGCCTAAAGATTTAGCGTGAGTTTTCTCTGCAGAGTGTTACAATTTGGCAGAGACCAGCAACAGCACTGATACAATGAGATGTCCTATAGTCTTTGCTAGATACCATAGTTAAGAATATAATAATATGCATATATGCCATTGAGCAAACACTTTTGCGACTTACAGTCATGTGTTCATACATTTTACTTGTGGATGGACCCGGGAATCAAATACACAACCCTGACAATGCAAGTGCCCTGCTCTAACAACTGAGCCACACAGGACCCCCAACTGAGCCACACACGACCCCCAACTGAGCCACACAGGACCCCCAACTGAGCCACACAGGACCCCCAACTGAGCCACACACAACCCCCAACTGAGCCACACAGGACCCCCAACTGAGCCACACAGGACCCCCAACTGAGCCACACAGGACCCCCAACTGAGCCACACAGAACCCCCAACTGAGCCACACAGGACCCCCAACTGAGCCTTACAGGACCCCCAACTGAGCCTTACAGGACCCCCAACTGAGCCACACAGGACCCCCAACTGAGCCACACAGGACCCCCAACTGAGCCACATAGGACCCCCAACTGAGCCACATAGGACCCCCAACTGAGCCACACAGGTTACAGAAGTCCTACATGTTGCTCTTGAAGTCTGTCGATGTCTGTCTCTTGAAATCTGGTTAAACATGGTCTTTGAACATAGAAAACAACATCTATAACCATATTCAACTTTTCTAATATTTTTTACAGCTTGACAACCTCGTCAGTCACTCTGTAGATGTCATCCCGTCTGCCTGGAAAGGCTCTTTAATATATTAAGAAAATGCATGCTATAACTAAACATTGTTTTGTGCTGTCAAAAAGCATCAGCTCATTCGTCAGGCTAGCTGGGACACTACAGATGTGCTTACTGCACACAGACACCCCAGTGTGCTTACTGCACTATTACCAAACAGAAAACCCAGTGTGCTTACTGCACTATTACCAAACAGAAAACCCAGTGTGCTTACTGCACTATTACCAACCAGAAAACCCAGTGTGCTTACTGCACTATTACCAAACACACAACCCAGTGTGCTTACTGCACTATTACCAAACAGACACCCCAGTGTGCATACTGCACTATTACCAAACACACAACCCAGTGTGCTTACTACACTATTACCAAACACACACCCCAGTGTGCTTACTGCACTATTACCAAACAGAAAACCCAGTGTGCTTACTGCACTATTACCAAACAGAAAACCCAGTGTGCTTACTGCACTATTACCAAACAGAAACCCCAGTGTGCTTACTGCACTATTACCAAACAGAAACCCCAGTGTGCTTACTGCACTATTACCAAACAGAAACCCCAGTGTGCTTACTGCACTATTAACAAACAGAAAACCAGTGTGCTTACTGCACTATTACCAAACAGACACCCCAGTGTGCTTACTGCACTATTACCAAACAGACACCCCAGTGTGCTTACTACACTATTACCAAACAGACACCCCAGTGTGCTTACTGCACTATTACCAAACAGAAACCCCAGTGTGCTTACTGCACTATTACCAAACAGAAACCCCAGTGTGCTTACTGCACTATTACCAAACAGACACCCCAGTGTGCTTACTGCACTATTACCAAACAGACACCCCAGTGTGCTTACTACACTATTACCAAACAGACACCCCAGTGTGCTTACTGCTTACACTATTACCAAACAGAAACCCCAGTGTGCTTACTGCACTATTACCAAACAGAAACCCCAGTGTGCTTACTGCACTATTACCAAACAGAAACCCCAGTGTGCTTACTGCACTATTACCAAACAGAAACCCCAGTGTGCTTACTGCACTATTACCAAACAGACACCCCAGTGTGCTTACTGCACTATTACCAAACAGACACCCCAGTGTGCTTACTGCACTATTACCAAACAGAAACCCCAGTGTGCTTACTGCACTATTACCAAACAGAAACCCCATTACCAAACAGAAACCCCAGTGTGCTTACTGCACTATTACCAAACAGACACCCCAGTGTGCTTACTGCACTATTACCAAACAGACACCCCAGTGTGCTTACTACACTATTACCAAACAGACACCCCAGTGTGCTTACTGCACTATTACCAAACAGAAACCCCAGTGTGCTTACTGCACTATTACCAAACAGAAACCCCAGTGTGCTTACTGCACTATTACCAAACAGAAACCCCAGTGTGCTTACTGCACTATTGCAAACAGAAACCCCAGTGTGCTTACTGCACTATTACCAAACAGACACCCCAGTGTGCTTACTGCACTATTACCAAACAGACACCCCAGTGTGCTTACTGCACTATTACCAAACAGAAACCCCAGTGTGCTTACTGCACTATTACCAAACAGACACCCCAGTGTGCTTACTGCACTATTACCAAACAGAAACCCCAGTGTGCTTACTGCACTATTACCAAACAGAAACCCCAGTGTGCTTACTGCACTATTACCAAACAGAAACCCCAGTGTGCTTACTGCACTATTACCAAACAGAAACCCCAGTGTGCTTACTGCACTATTACAAACAGAAAAACAGAAACCCCAGTGTGCTTACTGCACTATTACCAAACAGAAACCCCAGTGTGCTTACTGCACTATTACCAAACAGAAACCCCAGTGTGCTTACTGCACTATTACCAAACAGAAACCCCAGTGTGCTTACTGCACTATTACCAAACAGAAACCCCAGTGTGCTTACTGCACTATTACCAAACAGAAACCCCAGTGTGCTTACTGCACTATTACCAAACAGAAACCCCAGTGTGCTTACTGCACTATTACCAAACAGAAACCCCAGTGTGCTTACTGCACTATTACCAAACAGAAACCCCAGTGTGCTTACTGCACTATTACCAAACAGAAACCCCAGTGTGCTTACTGCACTATTACCAAACAGAAACCCCAGTGTGCTTACTGCACTATTACCAAACAGAAACCCTAATGCTATTACTACGTGATGTATTACTGACACAAGCAAAAAAGTGGAAACTTATTTTTTTCCTACCATATATTACATTTTTCACTTCAGCAGTACGATGCAATGTGATACAGAACAAACCGTATGTTCATTTCAGATCAATTTGGCTGAGGGCGAGTCAGAAAGGGCTGATAGTTAAAAAATAGAACATCAAAGCCATGGCAGAGATAGTACTTCTCAGTGGGAAAGACTGTGTTGTGAACAAGATGGTGTCGATAGACATGGCCACCTTGTTTCAAGCTCTGAGGCAAGTTTTTAAAATGTTATTTCTCACATTATTAGCCCAGAACCTTCTTTGCATTATTACATACAGCCGGAAAGATCTTTCGGATATCAGAGAGGCATCTCAACCAGGAATACAACTTTCCTGAATTTGATCCTTTGTTTGTACCTTCCAAGGCGATTAAACTTATCCCAGAGGCTGCTCCAAGACTCAGGAGGCATGCATAACATTCATTGCTTCCTAGAACATGTTCAGTGCCTGGACAGTAAAGTTGACTTGCTCAGGAAGAGGATCTACTTCCAGAGAGACATCAGGGACTGTAACACTCTGTTTCACAGAGTCTGGGCTCTCTCCAGATATACTGTCCCTGTCCATATAGCCAGGGGCTAGGAATAAAGAATTCTCCGGGAGGAAGAAAGGCGGAGGTGTATGTTTTGTGATTAACTACTCATGGTGTGATTTTGGTAACGTACAGGAACTCAAGTCATTTTGTTCACCCAACATAGAATACCTCACAATGAAATGCCGACCGCACTACCTTCCTAGAGAATATTATTTGGTTATCGTCACAGCTGTGTATATCCAAATCAAGCCGACGGCTCTCAAGGAACTACACTGGACTATGTGCAAACTGGAAACTGCATATTCTGAGGCTGCATTTATTATAGCTGGGGACTTTAATAAGGCAAATCTGAGAAAAACGCTACCGGAGTTCTATCAACACATTGCCTGCAGTACTCGTACTTCAAATACTCCCAACCGTTGTTACTCTCCCTTCCGGGATGGTAACAAGGCCCTTTCCCGACCTCACTTCGGCAAATCAGATAATGACTCCATTTTGCTCCTCCCTTCCTATAGGTAGAAACTCAAACAGGAAGTACCCATGCTCAGGTCTATTCTGGTCTGAACAATCAGAATCCATGCTTCAAGACTGTTTTGATCACATGGACTGGGATATGTTCCTGTTATGCTGGTGAATGAGGACCCAAAAGCGACTTAACAGAAACAGAGTCTTTATTCCAGTCTTAAACAAAAACGATAATCCTGGATATTATCTTAGGTAAATACAAAACAGGAAAACTGAAATCCACTCGTCAGTAGAGAGGAACGACTGGAGACGCGACCACAGACTGCAGGTCGCTTCGGGAAGGCACAGGCCGTAGCTGACATAGACACCTGCTCACACGCAGCATCTGAAGAAGGCAAAAACACGACAGGGCGGAACAAGGACACAGAACAGCAAACATCAAACAAGGATCCGACAAGGACAGAAGCGGAAAACAGAGGGAGAAATAGGGACTCTAATCAGAGGGCAAAATAGGGGACAGGTGTGAAAGAGTAAATGAGGTAGTTAGGAGAATGAGGAACAGCTGGGAGCAGGAACGGAACTATAGAGAGAGAGAGCGAGAGAGGGAGAGAGGGAGGGGGAGAGAGAGGGATAGAAAGAGGGAAAGAACCTAATAAGACCAGCAGAGGGAAACGAATAGAAGGGAAGCACAGGGACAAGACATGATAATCAATGACAAAACATGACAGTTCCGGGTTGCCTCTGAGAAAAACATTGACGTATACACTGACACGGTGACTGAGTTCATCAGGACGTGTATAGGAGATGTTGTTCCCACTGTGATGAATAAAACCTATCCAAACCAAAAACGTGGAAAGAAGGCAGCATTCACGCTAAACTAAAAATGCGAACCACCGCATTTATCCACGGCAAGGTGGCTGGGAATATGATCAAATACAAACATTCCAGTTATGCCCTCTGTAAGGCAAACAAACGGGCAAAATGTCAGTAAAGAGACAGAGTGGAGTCGCAATTCAATGGCTCAGACACGAGACGTATGTGGCAGAGACTCCAGACAATAACGGATTATAAAGGGAAAACCAGCCACGTCGCAGACACCAACGTCTAGCTCCCGGACAAGCTAAACACCTTCTTTTCCCACTTTGAGGATAACACAGTGCCGCTGACATGAGCCGCTCCCGAGGACTGTGAACTCTTGTTCTCCGTGGCCGACAT
The DNA here is from genome assembly GCF_021184085.1 of Oncorhynchus gorbuscha. Taxonomy (NCBI): domain Eukaryota; kingdom Metazoa; phylum Chordata; class Actinopteri; order Salmoniformes; family Salmonidae; genus Oncorhynchus; species Oncorhynchus gorbuscha. Next base: position 14,547,990 of record NC_060187.1, on the reverse strand, counting down.
GAGTAAGACATTTAAGCGTGTCACCCTGTAGCACTCACTTCTGTCATCATGAAGTGCTTTGAGAGGCTAGTTAAGGATCATATCATCTCCACCATACCCGACGCCCTAAACCCACTGCAATTTGCATACCGCCCCAATAGATCCACGGATGATGCAATCGCCATCGCACTGCACACTGCTCTATCCCATTTGGACAATAGGAAAACCTATGTAAGAATAGAGTTTATTTGAATACAGCTCAGCCTTCAACACCCTAGTATCCTCAAAGCTCATCATAAAGCTGAGGCCCTGGGTCTGAACCAAACCCTGTGCAACGGGGTCCTGGACTTCCTGATGGGCCACCCCCAGGTGGTGAAGGTAGGAAACAACACCTCCACTACGCTGTTCCTCAACACAGCGTAGTGGACTCCGACATTGCTCGTCCTAATATTTCACTTTTTCTTAAATCCATTCTTTTACTTTTAGATTTGTGTGTATTGCTATGAATTGTTAGATACTACTACACTGTTGTAACTAGGAACACAAGCATTTCGCTACACCCACGATAACATCTGCTAAATATGTGTATGCCACCAATAATATTTGATTTGTTGCCAAACACATTATATTCTACTCATTAATGAGGAAGAGAGGATAGGAGAGGAAGAGAGGAGATGAGAGGGGAGGAGGGGCAGAAGAAAGGAGAGGGGAGGAAGAGAGGAGAGGGGAAGAGGGGCAGAAGAAGAGAGGGAGAGGGAGGAAGAGAGGAGAGGGGAAGAGGGGAAGAGGGGCAGAAGGAGAAGAAAGGGAGGGGAGGGGAGGAAGAGAGTGGGGCAGAAGAAAGAGAGGGGAAGAGGGGGGGCAGAAGAAAGGAGAGGGGAGGAGGGGAGGAAGAGAGGAGTGGGGCAGAAGAAAGGAGAGGAAGGGGAGGAAAGAGAAAGGAGAGGGGGGGAAGAGAGGGGGGGCAGAAGAAGAGAGGGGAGAGAGGGAGGGGGAGGGGAGGAAGAGAGGAGGGGGGGCAGAAGAAAGGAGAGGGGGGAGGAAGGAAGAGGAGAGGGGAAGAGGGGCAGAAGAAAGGAAGAGAGAGAGGGGGGAGGAAGAGAGGAGAGGGGAAGAGGGGAAGAAGAAAGGGGAGAGGGGGGGAGGAAGAGAGGAGAGGGGAAGAGGGGCAGAAGAAAGAGGGGGAGAGGGGAGGAAAGGGGGGGGAAGAGGGGCAGAAGAGAGGAGAGGGGGAAGGAGGAGGGGAAGGAGTGGGGCAGAAGAAAGGAGAGGGGAAGGGGAGGAAGAGAGGAGAGGGGAAGAGGGGCAGAAGAGAGGAGAGGGGAAGAGGGGCAGAAGAGAGAGAGGAGAGAGGAGAGGGGAGGAGAGAGGGAGGAAGAGAGGGAGGGGGAGGGGCAGAAGAGGAGAGGGGAGGAAGAGAGGAGAGGGGAGGAAGAGAGGAGAGGGGAAGAGGGGGAAGAAGAGGGGCAGAAGAGAGGAGAGGAGTGGGGAGGAAGGAGAGGGGAGGAAGAGAGGAGAGGGGAAGAGGGGCAGAAGAAAGGAGAGGGGAGGAAGGAAAGGGGGAGAGGAGAAGAGGGAAGAGGGGCAGAAGAGAGGAGAGGGGCAGAAGGGAGGAAGAGAGGGAGGGGAGAGGGGGGAAGAGGGGCAGAAGAAAGGGAGAGGGGGAGGAGGGGAGGGGGAAGAGAGGAGTGGGGCAGGAGAAAGGAGAGGGAGGAAGGAAGAGAGGGGGAGAGGGGAAGAGGGGCAGAAGAGAGGAAGAGGGGAGAAGAAGAGAGGGGAAGAGGGGCAGAAGAGGAGAGGGGAGGAGGGGAGGAAAGAGAGGGGAGGGGAAAGAGGGGCAGAAGAAAGGAGAGGGGAGGAAGAGAGGAGAGGGGAAGAGGGGCAGAAGAAAGGAGAGGGGAGGAAGAGAGGAGAGGGGAAGAGGGGCAGAAGAGAGGAGAGGGGAGGAAGAGAGGAGAGGGGAAGAGGGGCAGAAGAGAGGAGAGGGGAGGAAGAGAGGAGAGGGGAAGAGGGGCAGAAGAGAGGAGAGGGGAGGAAGAGAGGAGAGGGGAAGAGGGGCAGAAGAGAGGAGAGGGGAAGAGGGGCAGAAGAGAGGAGAGGGGAAGAGGGGCAGAAGAGAGGACAGGGGAGGAGGGGAGGAAGAGAGGAGATGGGGCAGAAGAAAGGAGAGGGGAGGAAGAGAGGAGAGGGGAAGAGGGGCAGAAGAGAGAAGGGGAAAGGAGAGGGGAGCAGAAGAGAGGAGAGGGGAAGAGGGGCAGAAGAGGGGAGAGGGAAGAAGAGGGGCAGAAGAAGAGGGGAGGAAGAGAGGGGAAGAGGGGCAGAAGAGGGGGACAGAAGGAGGGAGGGGAAGAGGGGGAAGAGAGAGGAGGGGAAGAGGGGCAGGAGGAAGGGGAGGAGGGGAGGAAGAGAGAGTGAGAGGTTTGAAGAAATGGGGCATATGTTATTTGTTTCATATTTTATAGCCAAAATAATATACTGATACACAGTGTATAATGTAGTGAGGCATAATGCTATGAACCAGTAAACTCCCCATAGGCTTGTTAGTCCCAGTGTTGTCATCTCAGCTTTATAACATCACAGCTAAATCTTTATATTCACTCATTAATGAGGAAGGGGGAGAGGGGAGAGAGAGGAGAGGGAGAGGGGAGAAGAAAAGAGAGGGGAGGAGAGTGAGAGGAGAGGAGAGAGGGGGAAGAGGGGAGAGAGAGGAGGAGAGTGAGAGGAGAGGAGAGAGGGGGAAGAGGCGAGAGGATAGGTGGAGAGAGGGAAGAGAGGAGAGGGAGAAGAGAGGGAGGAGGAGAGAGAGGAGAGAGGGGGAAGAGGGGAGGGAGAGGAGAGGAGAGTGAAGAAGAAAAGAGGGGGAGGAGAGGGAGAGGGGGAAGAGGGGAGAGGATAGGTGGGGAGAGGGGAGAAGAGGGAAGAAGAAGGGAGAAGAGAGGAGAGGGAGAAGAGTGAGAGGAGAGGAGAGAGGGGGAAGAGGGGAGGGAGAGAGGAGAGGAGAGGGAGAGGAAGAAGAAAAGAGAGGGGAGGAAGAGAGAGGGGGAAGAGGGGAGAGGAGGTGGGGGAGGAGAGAGAGAGGAGGGAGAGGAGAGAGGAGGTGAAGAAGAGGGGAGAGAGAGGAGGAGAGCAGAGAGGAGAGGGAGAGTGAAGAAGAAAAGAGAGGGGAGGAGAGTGAGAGGAGAGGAGAGAGGGGGAAGAGGGGAGAGGATAGGTAGGGAGAGGGAAGAGAGGAGAGGGTGGTGAGGGTGAGAGGGTTGGGGTATAACTCATTGTTTTCATAAATGAGCTCTGTTTCATGCTGATACACTAGTGAATAGTATGAGGCAGAATGTTTTAAACCGATATACTCACCAGCCTAATTTGTAATCTAGCTAACTATCCTAACTGCATTGTGAGTTGGTTGTAATGGGCTTTGCTTGTCTATCCACACTTTTTAATTTCGGCAATCCTTCTGGTTTTCTTGTGTCTACGCACTTGCACGTAAACGCGCGCACGCGCGTGTGTGTGTGTGTGTGTGTGTGTGTGTGACAGAGAGTCTGGTCACAGATTTATGATGTGTTCAGTGGAGTGTTCTTCACCAGATAGAGCGTATGGTATTCTATATTAAAGATGCCCCCTGGGATCTTAAGCACAACAAATTCGTAACATATCACAGAATTGGATGACGGATGAAGTTCACAAAAAATGGGACCACCTTTGGGTTGTGAGCATCACTTTCAAAACTACATGCTGAAGACTGCTTCTGTAATATCTGAATTTGACTACGCCTCTTGATAGTTTCACATCCTTTGTCTTCCCTTGTGAATACGTTAGTTTAGCTGTATACATTTGTGCTGTATGTATTTGCATGGCTGCGTTTTTCCCTGTACTTTCTCCATAAATGAGTTCACAGCGGTGCATGCTTTTCTCTTAATACATGGCTCCTTTGAGTATGAATGTGTGTATGTTAATGAGTTCATGTGTGTATCACACACACTCTCCTAAGATCTATTTCTAATGTACATACTCCAGTGTTACGGTACAAATGTAGGATCTTAATTTGATCACTCTTTTGTTGCTGAGAAGTTTTGTGATTTACATAAATTCACTGAAAACCTGCACTAATGCACAGTTCTATTAAACATATTGCACTTTTGATGTAGCCTCGTTTTGACCAGCTAATAGCCTAACCACCAATCAAGCAACAATATGGACTAAACACTCAAATCCTGTAGCTGCAGGATTATTTTGCTGCAACAATACAGGTCAAATTAAGATTCTACATCTATAACAGCCTCTTGAAGTTAGATTCCATATGTTATAGTGGTGGGGGGCTGGGAGGCTCAAGGTGGGAAAAGAAACAGGATCTAATGAGCAGTGCAGATCACTGCATACATTTCCAGCCGTTGTCTCAGGCATTAGCTCTGGCCCTAAATTCAATATTTGTCTTGACTCTAAAATTACCGGAGCCTGTGAGAAGTTTTCTTGATCAGGAAAACCATTTCCCTCATACTGAAGTCTGACTGAACGTAATGCATGCGTCCCAAATCGCACCCTATTCCCTATGTAGTGCACAACTTTTGACCTGGCTCTGGCTAAAAGTAGTACACTATGATATAGAGATTAGAGTGCCATTTGGACACAGACACAATCCTTTGGCCTTTTGTCTAGAGAGGATGGTTGTAATGCCAACACTGTTTACCCCCACTGCAGAACATGTCATTGTAGAAATAGTTGTTTGTCTGTGGAGCTGAGAGATAAAGAGAGAGGGGAGTTAGATGGGGGGTATTTGAGAGAGGGGAGTTAGAGGGGTTATTTGAGAGAGGGGAGTTAGAGGGGGTTATTTGAGAGAGGGGAGTTGGGGGGGGTATTTGAGAGAGTGGGTTAGAGGGGTTATTTGAGAGAGGGGAGTTAGAGGGGTTATTTGAGAGAGGGGAGTTAGAGGGGGTTATTTGAGAGAGGGAGTTAGAGGGGGTTATTTGAGAGAGGGGAGTTAGAGGGGGATATTTGAGAGAGTGGAGTTAGAGGGGGTTATTTGAGAGAGGGGAGTTAGAGGGGGTTATTTGAGAGAGGGGAGTTAGAGGGGGTTATTTGAGAGAGTGGAGTTAGAGGGGGTTATTTGAGAGAGGGAGTTAGAGGGGGTATTTGAGAGAGTGGAGTTAGAGGGGTTATTTGAGAGAGGGGAGTTAGAGGGGGTTATTTGAGAGAGGGGAGTTAGAGGGGGTTATTTGAGAGAGGGGAGTTAGAGGGGTTATTTGAGAGAGGGGAGTTAGAGGGGGTATTTGAGAGAGGGAGTTAGAGGGGTTATTTGAGAGAGGGAGTTAGAGGAGTTATTTGAGAGAGGGAGTTAGAGGGGGTATTTGAGAGAGTGGAGTTAGAGGGGGTATTTGAGAGAGGGGAGTTAGAGGGTGTTATTTGAGAGAGGGGAGTTAGAGTATTTGAGAGAGTGGAGTTAGGGGGTTATTTGAGAGAGTGGAGTTAGAGGGGGTTATTTGAGAGAGTGGAGTTAGAGGGGGTTATTTGAGAGAGTGGAGTTAGAGGGGGTTATTTGAGAGTGGAGTTGGAGTTAGAGGGGGTTATTTGAGAGAGTGGAGTTAGAGGGGGTTATCTGAGAGAGGGGAGTTAGAGGGGGTATTTGAGAGAGTGGAGTTAGAGGGGGTTATCTGAGAGAGGGTTATTTGAGAGAGGGAGAGTTAGAGGGGGTATTTGAGAGAGTGGAGTTAGAGGGGGTTATCTGAGAGAGTGGATTTAGAGGGGGTTATCTGAGAGAGTGGAGTTAGAGGGGGTTATTTGAGAGAGTGGAGTTAGAGGGGGTTATCTGAGAGAGGGGAGTTAGAGGGGGTTATCTGAGAGAGGGGAGTTAGAGGGGTTATCTGAGAGAGTGGAGTTAGAGGGGGTTATCTGAGAGAGTGGAGTTAGTGGAGTTAGGGGGTTATCTGACAGAGGGGAGTTAGAGGGGGTTATTTGAGAGAGTGGAGTTAGAGGGGTTATTTGAGAGAGTGGAGTTAGAGGGGGTTATCTGAGAGAGTGGAGTTAGAGGGGGTTATTTGAGAGAGTGGAGTTAGAGGGGGTTATCTGAGAGAGGGAGTTAGAGGGGGTTATCTGAGAGAGGGGAGTTAGAGGGTGTTAGCTGAAGAAAATAACATGATTTCCCTCAGGAATAGATACTATATGCATACATCTTGGGTCATCATCATCATCATCATCATCATCATCATGATTTCAGGCTCCAATAATAATAATGTAAAATAATATGCTGCAGCTTCCATTGAGCCCTGTCTGTCCCAGATCAGTGTGTATTGGTGGGGAACAACACAACCCTCCCACTCAGACATATGGTAGCTGACAAACTGACAGAGCATCATCTCTAGGGGAGCCTCAGTCCAACCAAACCACAGTCCTCCCTATGAATGTGACTGTGACTGACTCACACAAGTCCATAGGGGATGGGATGGCTGTTGGCCAACTTCTCTCCTCTCTCTGATTCTGTTCTACAGTATGTGTTATGCTATGCTTTCTACTCTCCTTCCCTCTCTCCTTTCCTCTTTCTCCGTCCCTCTCACTCCTTCCCTCTCTCCTTTCCTCTTTCTCCTTCCCTCTCACTCCTTCCCTCTCTCCTTTCCTCTTTCTCCTTCCCTCTCACTCCTACCCTCTCTCCTTTCCTCTTTCTCCTTCCCTCTCTCCTTTCCTCTTTCTCCTTCCCTCTCAATCCTTCCCTCTCTCCTTTCCTCTATCTCCTTCCCTCTCTCTTCTTCCCTCTCTCCTTCCCCCTCTCAATTCCTATCTCTCTCATTCCCTCTCTCCTTTCCTCTATCTCCTTCCCTCTCTCTTCTTCCCTCTCTCCTTCCCCCTCTCAATTCCTCTCTCTCTCATTCCCTCTCTCCTTTCCTCTCTTTCCTTTGCTTTCCTCTCTCTTCTTCCCTCTCTCCTTTCCTCTCTCCTTCCCTCTCTCCTTTCCTCTCTCTCTCCTTCCCGCTCTCCTTTCCTCTCTCTCCTTCCTCCCTCTCCTTCCCTCTCTCCATTCCTCTCTCTCCTTCCCTCTCTGCTTTCCTCTATCTCCTTCCCTCCCTCCTTTCCTCTCTCTCCTTTCCTCTCTCTACTTTCCTCTCTCCTTCCCTCTCTCCTTTTCTCTCTCCCCTTTCCTCTCTCCTTCCCTCTCTCTTTTCTCTCTCCCCTTTCCTCTCTCCTTCCCTCTCTCCTTTTCTCTCTCTCCTTCCCCCTCTCCTTTCCTCTCTTTCCTTTCCTCTCTCTCCTTCCCTATCTCTCCTTTCCTCTCTCCTTTCCTCTCTTTCCTTTCCTCTCTCTCCTTCCCTCTCTCCTTTCCTCTCTCCCCTTCCCTCTCTCCTTTCATCTCTTTCCTTTCCACTCTCTCCTTCCCTCTCTCCTTCCCTCTCTCCTTTTCTATCTCCCATTTCCTCTCTCCTTCCCTCTCTCCTTTTCTATCTCTCCTTCCCTCTCTCCTTTCCTCTCTTTCCTTTCCTCTCTCTCCTTCCCTATCTCTCCTTTCCTCTCTCCTTTCCTCTCTTTCCTTTCCTTTACTCTCTCTCCTTCCCTCTCTCCTTTCCTCTCTCTCCTTCCCTCTCGCCTTTCCTCTCTCCTTCCCTATCTCTCCTTCCCGCTATCTCCTTTCGTCTCTCCTTTCCTCTCTCTCCTTCCCTATCTCTCCTTCCCGCTATCTCCTTTCCTCTCTCCTTTCCTCTCTCTCCTTCCCTCTCGCCTTTCCTCTCTCCTTCCCTATCTCTCCTTCCCGCTATCTCCCTCCCACTCTCATTTCCTCTCTCCTCTTTCTCTCTCTCCTTCCCTCTCTCCTTTCCTCTCTTTCCTTTCCTTTCTCTCCTTCCCCCTCTCCTTTCATCCCTCTCTCCTTCCCTCTCACCTTTCCTCCCTCTCCTTCCCACTCCTTCCCTCTCTCCTTCCCTCTCTCTCCTTCCCTCTATCCTTTCCTCTCTTACCTTCCCTCTCTCCTTTCCTTTCTCCTTCCCTCTCTCCTTCCCTCTTTATCCTTCCCTCTCCTTTCCACCCTCCTTCTGTCTCTCCTTTCCTCTCTCTCCTTCTCTCTTTCCTTTCCTCTCTCTCCTTCCCTCTCTCCTTCCCCCTCCCCTTTCCGATCTCTCCTTCCCTCTCTCCTTTCCTCGCTCACCTTTCCTCTCTCTCCTTCTCTCTCTCTTTCCCTCTTCTGCCTCCATTCTATCCTCCATTTATTTCCTTGGATTGAGTCATCTTCTCTCTTCTTTTTTCTCTCCTCCTCTCTCCTCTTTTCCTTCTCTTCGTGTCCTGACATTCAGCCTGACTTCTCCCTGTGGATTAAATCACACCAAAACAACCAACCGTGGTGAACTGTATCTTCCCACCTTTCCCGCCACCCAGCCCCATTCCTCATGCCTGTCCAATATCCTGTGCAGTTCTTTTTGTTTACATTTAGCGTACTCTCTAAGCATTAACTAGGCGTGGATCAGGGGCCTGACTATAAATCGATGGAGGAGGAGAGGTTCGGAGAGGCAGGAGGAGAGGCCGGTGAGGCGGGGTAGATAGGCTGGAGTGGCTAGAGGGGTAGGAGAGTCCGGCGCTGGGGAATATGGCTACCAGACGTCCACTGAAGTGACTGCAGTCCAGACCTTATCCACCGACAGAGCCTCAGGCTTTGAGAAACAAGAAGGGATACTCTCCCCTCCTCCCCTCTCCTCTCATATCTCCCCTCTTCACCTCTCCTCTTCTCTCCTCTCCCCTCCTCCCCACTCCTCTCCTACCCCCCTCTCCTCTCCTATCTTCCCTCTCCCCTTCTTCCCTCTCCTCTCCCCTTCTCCCCTCTCCTCTCCCCTCCTCCCCACTCCTGTCCTCCAATCTCCTCTAGTCCCCTCTCCTCTCCCCTTCTCCCCTCGTCCCCTCTTCTCTCCCCTTCTCCCCTCTCCTCTCCCCTCCTCCCCACTCCTGTCCTCCAATCTCCCCTCGTCCCCTCTCCTCTCCCCTCCTCCCCTCTCACCTCCTCCCCACTCCTCTCCTTACCCCTCCTCCCCTCTCCTCTCCCCTCCTCCTCACTCCTGTCCTCTCCTCTCCTCTCCCCTCCTCCCCTCTCCCCTCTCCCCTCTCCCCTCCTCCCCACTCCTCTCCTTTCCCCTCCTCCCCTCTCCTCTCCCCTTCTCTCCTCTCCCCTCCTCCCCACTCCTCTCCTATCCCCTCCTCTCCCCTCCTCCCCACTCCACTCCCCTCCCCTCCTCCCCACTCCTCTCCTACCCCCTCCCCTCCCATCCTCCCCACTCCTCTCCCCTCCTCCCCCTCCCCTCCCCTCCTCCCCACTCCTCTCCTATCCCCTCCTCTCCCCTCCTCCCCTCTCCTCTCCTCCCCACTCCTCTCCCCTCCTCCACACTCCTCTCCCCTCCTCCCCTCTCCTCTCCTCAGTGTGGCTGTAGGACAGTTCATAGGCTACATTCTGGTGAGAAAAATATGAATTTGTACCAAGACTAAACTCCCAAAACATTCCTAAAATGAACAGTTTATTTAGTCAACGGGCTATTTTCATTGTTATCAGCAATTAGGCAAATCCCCCGAGTCCTTCTCAATGTGGTCGAGTTTAAAACCAGGGCTTTTCTTCTGTTTTATGCAAACACAAAGCTAGGACTCCCTTTGGGCAGATAAGGTAGTTCTATTTCCTCTTAACGAGAGACACTGCTACAGTAAGGCAGTGAGAGCTGGCCTGACCATAACCCACATGGTTCTGTAACGCAAAACCAATCCTACTACGACAAGAGCAGATTTCTGTCAAATTGTAAAATGTCAGCAGCGAGCAGGCATTTGAAATAAGATTATATAATTAATTAAATTAACCAAATTATTGTACATCTTCCTGATTTGTTATGTAACTAGAGATCCCTGGGAAATGTTTTCAGAGTCTTGACCCTCAGTTACTTCCTGTCAGACTCAACAAATTGCCCACGTAAGTCATAGAGAGACAGCTTCCCCTCCCTACCCCATGGCAGGAGACAGAGCTCCAGGATGTCAGGAGACAGAGAGAGACAGAGAGACAGAGAGATACAGAGAGACAGAGAGAGACAAGCTTCCCCTCCCTACCCCATGGCAGGAGACAGAGCTCCAGGATGTCAGGAGACAGAGAGAGACAGAGAGACAGAGAGATACAGAGAGACAGAGAGAGACAAGCTTCCCCTCCCTACCCCATGGCAGGAGACAGAGCTCCAGGATGTCAGGAGACAGAGAGAGACAGAGAGACAGAGAGATACAGAGAGACAGAGAGAGACAAGATTCCCCTCCCTACCCCATGGCAGGAGACAGAGCTCCAGGATGTCAGGAGACAGAGAGACAGAGAGATACAGAGAGACAGAGAGAGACAAGCTTCCCCTCCCTACCCCATGGCAGGAGACAGAGCTCCAGAATGTCAGGAGACAGAGAGAGACAGAGAGACAGAGAGATACAGAGAGACAAGCTTACCCTCCCTACCCCATGGCAGGAGACAGAGCTCCAGGATGTCAGGAAACAGAGAGAGACAGAGAGACAGAGAGATACAGAGAGACAGAGAGAGACAAGCTTCCCCTCCCTACCCCATGGCAGGAGACAGAGCTCCAGGATGTCAGGAGACAGAGAGAGACAGATAGATGCAGAGAGACAGAGAGATGCAGAGAGACAGACCTCCAGGATGTCAGGAGACAGAGAGAGACAGAGAGATACAGAGAGACAGAGAGAGACAGCTTCCCCTCCCTACCCCATGGCAGGATACAGAGCTCCAGGATGTCAGGAGACAGAGAGAGACAGAGAGACAGAGAGATACAGAGAGACAGAGAGAGACAAGCTTCCCCTCCCTACCCCATGGCAGGAGACAGAGCTCCAGGATGTCAGGAGACAGAGAGAGACAGAGAGATACAGAGAGACAGAGAGACAGAGAGATACAGAGAGACAGAGAGACAGAGAGATACAGAGAGACAGAGCTCCAGGATGTCAGGAGACAGAGAGATACAGAGAGACAGAGAGATACAGAGAGACAGAGAGACAGAGAGATACAGAGAGACAGAGAGACAGAGAGATACAGAGAGACAGAGCTCCAGGATGTCAGGAGACAGAGAGATACAGAGAGACAGAGATACAGAGAGACAGAGCTCCAGGATGTCAGGAGACAGAGAGAGACAGAGAGATACAGAGAGACAGAGAGATACAGAG
>NC_060187.1:14521869-14531869 GCF_021184085.1 Oncorhynchus gorbuscha | reverse complement strand
AGACAGAGAGACAGAGAGAGACAGAGAGAGAGACAGAGAGAGAGAGACAGAGAGACAAAGAGACAGAGAGATACAGAGAGACAGGGAGAGACAAAGAGACAGAGAGATACAGAGAGAGACAGAGAGACAAAGAGACAGAGAGATACAGAGAGACAGAGAGATACAGAGAGACAGAGAGACAAAGAGACAGAGAGAGACAGAGAGACAAAGAGACAGAGAGATACAGAGACAGAGAGACGAAGAGACAGAGAGACGAAGAGACAGAGAGAGACAGAGAGACAAAGAGACAGAGAGAGACAGAGAGACAAAGAGACAGAAAGATAGAGAGACAAAGAGACAGAGAGACAGAGAGCTAGAGAGAGAAAGAGAGACAGAGAGAGACTGTATATATAATATGACATTTGTAATGTCTTTATTGTTTTAATAATAATAATAATATATGCCATTTAGCAGACGCTTTTATCCAAAGCGACTTACAGTCATGTGTGCATACATTCTACGTATGGGTGGTCCCGGGAATCGAACCCACTACCCTGGCGTTACAAGCGCCATGCTCTACCAACTGAGCTACAGAAGGACTTCTGTGTAATGTTTACTGTTCATTTTTATTGTTTATTTCACCTTATATATTTATCTACCTCACTTGCTTTGGCAATGTTAACACATGTTCCCCATGCCAATAAAGCCCCTTGAATTGAATTGAATTGAGAGACAGAGAGATACAGAGAGACAGAGAGATACAGAGAGACAGAGAGATACAGAGAGACAGAGATACAGAGAGATACAGAGAGACAGAGAGACAGAGAGACAAAGAGACAGAGAGATACAGAGAGACAAAGAGACAGAGAGAGACAGAGAGACAGAGAGCGAGAGACAAAGAGACAGAGAGATACAGAGAGAGAGAGACAAAGAGACAGAGAGACAGAGAGACAGAGAGCGAGAGAGAGACAGAGACATAGATTTTTTCCCCCATGCCAATAAAGCCCTTAAATTGAATTGAATTGAGAGGCAGACATAGAGAGAGAGGCCTACAGTATGTGTATAAGGTAATGAGAGAACAAAATGTGTGAAAATAGAGAGAAAAAGACATTAACGTGTGTATAAGACAAAAAGGATTGAAAAGAACAGAGAAAAAAATCCTCCCTGCCCTCTCTGTTTCCTGTCATAACTGTTTTGTTCCATTTTAACAAGAGGGCTTTGCTCTTTCTCCATTCATCTTCTCTGGCTGCTCCTCTCTGCTCTCTGACCCTGCTCCCTGACCCTGCTCCCTGACCCTGCTCCCTGCTCTCTGCTCTCTGACCCTGCTCCCTGACCCTGCTCCCTGACCCTGCTCCCTGCTCTCTGCTCCCTGACCCTGCTCCCTGACCCTGCTCCCTGACCCTGCTCCCTGACCCTGCTCCCTGACCCTGCTCCCTGCTCTCTGCTCTCTGACCCTGCTCCCTGACCCTGCTCCCTGACCCTGCTCCCTGCTCTCTGCTCTCTGACCCTGCTCCCTGACCCTGCTCCCTGACCCTGCTCCCTGACCCTGCTCCCTGCTCTCTGCTCTCTGACCCTGCTCTCTGACCCTGCTCCCTGACCCTGCTCTCTGCTCTCTGCTCCCTGACCCTGCTCTCTGCTCTCTGCTCCCTGACCCTGCTCTCTGCTCTCTGACCCTGCTCCCTGACCCTGCTCCCTGACCCTGCTCCCTGCTCTCTGCTCTCTGACCCTGCTCTCTGACCCTGCTCCCTGACCCTGCTCTCTGCTCTCTGCTCCCTGACCCTGCTCTCTGCTCTCTGACCCTGCTCTCTGCTCTCTGCTCCCTGACCCTGCTCTCTGCTCTCTGACCCTGCTCCCTGACCCTGCTCCCTCACCCTGCTCCCTGCTCTCTGCTCTCTGACCCTGCTCTCTGACCCTGCTCCCTGATCCTGCTCCCTGCCTCACTGTTCCCTGCCTCACTGCCTCACTGCTCCCTGCCTCACTGCCTCACTGCTCCCTGCCTCCCTGCTCCCTGCCTCACTGTTCCCTGCCTCCCTGCCTCACTGCCTCACTGCTCCCTGCCTCACTGCCTCACTGCTCCCTGCCTCACTGCTCCCTGCCTCACTGCCTCACTGTTCCCTGCCTCACTGCCTCACTGTTCCCTGCCTCACTGCCTCACTGCTCCCTGCCTCACTGCCTCACTGTTCCCTGCCTCACTGCTCCCTGCCTCACTGCTCCCTGCTCCCTGACCCTGCTCCCTGCCTCCCTGCGTTCCTGCTCCCTGCCTCCCTGCCTCCCTGCTAACTGCTCCCTGCCTCCCTGCTCCCTGCCTCCCTGCTCCCTGCCTCCCTGAGTCCCTACGTCCCTGTTTACTGCTCCCTGCCTCACTACTCCCTGCTCCCTGCCTCCCTGCTCCCTGCTCCATGCCTCCCTGCTTCCCTGCTCCCTGCCTCCCTGCCTCCCCGCTCCCTGCCTCCCTGCTCCCTGCCTCCCTGCTCCCTGCGTCCCTGCCTCCCTGCCTCACTGCTCCCTGCCTCCCTGCTCCTTGCGTCCCTGCTCCCTGCCTCACTGCTCCCTGACCCTGCTCCCTGCCTCCTTGCTCCCTGCATCCCTGCTCCCTGCCTCCCTGCTTTACTGCTCCCTGCCTCCCTGCTCCCTGCCTCCCTGCTCGCTGCGTCCCTGATAACTGCTCCCTGCGTCCCTGCCTCCCTGCCTCCCTATGTCCCTGTTTACTGCTCCCTGACCCTGCTCCCTGCCTCCCTGCTCCCTGCCTCCCTGCTCCCTGCTCCATGCCTCCCTGCTCCCTGCCTCCCTGCTTCCTGCCTCCCTGCTTACTGCTCCCTGCCTCACTGCTCCCTGCTCCCTGACCCTGCTCCCTGCCTCACTGCTCCCTGCTCCCTGACCCTGCTCCCTGCCTCCCTGCTCCCTGCTCCATGCCTCCCTGCTCCCTGCCTCCCTACTCCCTGCTTCCCTGCCTCCCTGTTTACTGCTCCCTGCCTCCCTGACCCTGCTCCCTGCCTCCCTGCTCCCTGCGTCCCTGCTCCCTGCTCCCTGCATCCCTGCATCCCTGCTTACTGCTCAATGCATCCCTGCGTCCCTGCTTACTGCTTACTGCACCCTGCCTCCCTGCTCCCTGCGTCCCTGCTTACTGCTCCCTGCCTCCCTGACCCTGCTCCCTGCCTCCCTGCTCCCTGCGTCCCTGCTTACTGCTCCCTGCCTCCCTTCATCCCTGCGTCCCTGCTTACTGCTCCCTGCCTCCCTGCTCCCTGCGTCCCTGCTTACTGCTCCCTGCCTCCCTGCACCCTGCGTCCCTGCTTACTGCTCGCTGCCTCCCTGCTCCCTGCGTCCCTGCTTACTGCTCCCTGCCTCCCTGCTCCCTGCGTCCCTGCTTACTGCTCCCTGCCTCCCTGCATCCCTGCGTCCCTGCTTACTGCTCCCTGCTTCACTGCTCCCTGACCCTGCTCCCTGCCTCACTGCTCCCTGCCTCCCTGGCTCCCTGCTTACTGCTCCCTGCTTCACTGCTCCCTGACCCTGCTCCCTGCCTCCCTGCTCCCTGCTCCCTGCTCCCTGAACCTGCTCCCTGCCTCCCTGCTTACTGCTCCCTGCTTCACTGCTCCCTGACCCTGCTCCCTGCTCACTGCTCCCTGCTCCCTGCCTCCCTGCTCCCTGACCCTGCCTCCCTGTCCCTGCTCCCTGCCTCCCTGCTCCCTGCTCCCCCTGCTTACTGCTCCCTGCTCCCTGAGCCTGCCTCCTTGCCTCCCTGCTTACTGCTCCCTGCTTCACTGCTCCCTGCTTACTGCTCCCTGCTCCCTGCCTCCCTGCTCCCTGACCCTGCCTCCCTGACCCTGCTCCCTGCCTCCCTGCTCCCTGCCTCCCTGCTTACTGCTCCCTGTTCCATGACCCTGCCTCCCTGTGTCCCTGCGTCCCTGCCTCCCTGCTCCCTGCCTCCCTTTACCCTGCTCCCTGCCTACC
Source organism: Oncorhynchus gorbuscha (assembly GCF_021184085.1). NCBI lineage: Eukaryota > Metazoa > Chordata > Actinopteri > Salmoniformes > Salmonidae > Oncorhynchus > Oncorhynchus gorbuscha. The sequence continues at coordinate 14,527,942 of NC_060187.1, read as the reverse complement.
TGCCTCCCTTTACCCTGCCTCCCTGCGTCCTTTCTCCCTGCTCCCTGCGTCCTTTCTCCCTGCTCCCTGCGTCCTTGCTCCCTGCTCCCTGCCTCCCTGTGTCCTTGCTCCCTGGTCCCTGCCTCCTTGGTCCCTGCCTCCCTGCCTCTGTGCGTCCTTGCTTCCTGCCTCCCTGCCTCCCTGCGTCCTTTCTCCCTGCATCCTTTCTCCCTGCTCCCTGCCTCCCTGCCTCCCTGCGTCCTTGCTCCCTGCTCCCTGCCTCCCTGCTCCCTGCCTCCTTGCTCCCTGCCTCCCTGCTCCCTGCGTCCCTGCTCCCTGCCTCCCTGCCTCCCTGCTCTCTGCTCCCTGCCTCACTGCTCTCTGCTCCCTGCCTCACTGCTCTCTGCTCCCTGCCTCCCTGCATCCTTGCTCCCTGCCTCCCTGCTCCCTGCCTCACTGCTCTCTGCTCCCTGCCTCCCTGCTCTCTGCTCCCTGCGTCCTTGCCCGCTACCTCCCTGCTCTCTGCTCCCTGCGTCCTTGCTCCCTGCCTCCCTGCTCCCTGCTCTCTGCTCCCTGTCTCACTGCTCTCTGCTCCCTGCCTCACTGCTTTCCTCCCTGCATGTACTGTATGTTGAATACAGACACAGTAAGAGAGAAAACAGATTGAATTCCCTAGGGGAAAAAACATTGTCATTGTCCCTGAACCTCTGTAGAGAAACAGGGGACAGAAACAGTGAACAATACAGACAACAGGAGCAAAAATGGGGAGACAGACAAGAGGAGGGGGAGACAGACAACAAAAGGGAGGAGACAGACAACAAGAGGGAGGAGACAGACAACAAGAGGGAGGAGACAGACAACAGGAGCAAAAATGGGGAGACAGACAAGAGGAGGGGGAGACAGACAACAAGAGGAAGGAGACAGACAACATGAGGGGGAGACAGACAACAGGAGGGGGAGACAGACAACAAGAGGGAGGAGACAGACAACATGAGGGGGAGACAGACAAGAGGAGGGGGAGACAGACAACAGGAGGGGGAGACAGACAACAGGAGGGGGAGACAGACAACAAGAGGGAGGAGACAGACAACATGAGGGGGAGACATACAACAAGAGGGAGGAGACAGACAACATGAGGGGGAGACAGACAAGAGGAGGGGAAGACAGACAACAGGAGGGGGAGACAGACAACAGGAGGGGGAGACAGACAACAAGAGGGAGGAGACAGACAACATGAGGGGGAGACATACAACAAGAGGGAGGAGACAGACAACAGGAGGGGAGACAGACAACAGGAGGGGGAGACATACAACCTGAGGGAGGAGACAGACAACATGAGGGGGAGACATACAACAAGAGGGAGGAGACAGACAACAGGAGGGGGAGACAGACAACAGGAGGGGGAGACATACAACAAGAGGGAGGAGACAGACAACAGGAGGGGGAGACATACAACAAGAGGGAGGAGACAGACAACATGAGGGGAGACAGACAAGAGGAGGGGGAGACATACAACAAGAGGGAGGAGACAGACAACAGGAGGGGGAGACATACAACAAGAGGGAGGAGACAGACAACAGGAGGGGGAGACAGACAACAAGAGGGGTAGACATACAACATGAGGGAGGAGACAGACAACATGAGGGGGAGACAGACAACAAGAGGGAGGAGACAGACAACAGGAGGGGGAGACAGACAACAAGAGGGAGGAGACAGACAACAGGAGGGGGAGACAGGCAACAAGAGGGAGGAGACAGACAACATGAGGGGGAGACAGACAACAAGAGGGAGGAGACAGACAACAGGAGGGGGAGACAGACAACAAGAGGGGGAGGAGACAGACAAGAGGAGGGGGAGACAGACAACAGGAGGGGGAGACAGACAACAAGAGGGAGGAGACAAACAACATGAGGGGGAGACAGACAAGAGGAGGGGGAGACAGACAACAAGAGGGAGGAGACAAACAACATGAGGGGGAGACAGACAAGAGGAGGGGAGACAGACACCAGGATGGGGAGACAGACAACAGGAGGGGGAGACAGACAACAAGAGGGAGGAGACAGACAACATGAGGGGGAGACATACAACAAGAGGGAGGAGACAGACAACATGAGGGGGAGACAGACAACAGAGGGGGAGACAAACAACAAGAGGGAGGAGACAGACAACAGGAGGGGGAGACATACAACAAGAGGGAGGAGACAGACAACAAGAGGGAGGAGACAGACAACAAGAGGGAGGAGACAGACAACAGGAGGGGGAGACATACAACAAGAGGGGGGAGACAGACAAGAGGAGGGGGAGACATACAACAAGAGGGAGGAGACAGACAACAAGAGGGAGGAGACAGACAAGAGGAGGGGGAGACAGACAAGAGGGGGAGACAGACAACAGGAGACAAGGGGGAGACAGACAACAAAAGCGAGGAGACAGACAACATGAGGGAGGAGACATACAACAAGAGGGGGAGACAGACAACAGGAGGGGGAGACATACAACAAGAGGGAGGAGACAGACAACAAGAGGGAGGAGACAGACAACAAGAGGGAGGAGACAGACAAGAGGAGGGGGAGACAGACAAGAGGGGGGAGACAGACAACAGGAGGGGGAGACAGACAACAAAAGCGAGGAGACAGACAACATGAGGGAGGAGACAGACAACAGGAGGGAGGAGACAGACAACATGAGGGAGGAGACAGACAACAGGAGGGAGGAGACAGACAACAGGAGGGAGGAGACAGACAGAGTCATTTGGGAGGTCACAGAAGGCTAGTTTGTGTGTGTCATGTTCTAACACCTGTCAGTCATGGGTCAACAAGGATCACTCTTTATCCACCCCTACCCTCCCGCTCTCTCTTTCTCTCTTTCTCACTCTCTCTTTCACGCTTTCTCCCTCCCTCCCTCCCTCCTCCCTCCCTCCCTCCCTCCCTCCCTCCCCCCCTCCCTCCCTCCCTCCCTCCCTCCCCCTCCCTCCCCCCTATAGTTCAGTGTTTCCATTAGCCTGTGTGTCTCAGGAGCAGTTTAGCTCAAAGGCGTCCGTCACAACGTAAACAGCCCTTTCCCTCTGCCGGCCTTATCAGCTCTTCACACTCAGCCCTTCCTCGGGATGTCTGTCCAGACATGGCCCGGATTGGCACAATCACACCCACCTCACTACTCCAGACAGGGAGTGAGAGCTGGTCTGACACACCCCCTGAGAGCTGGTCTGACACACCCCCTGAGAGCTGGTCTGACACACCACCTGAGAGCTGGTCTGACACACCACCTGAGAGCTGGCTGATGTGTGGATATGGATATATGACAAATCCTGGCTAGATCACTAAATCAAACAGGAACCTGGGAAATCTCTGTGAGTGTGTGTTCCTCTCTGTGAGTGTGTGTCCCTCTCAGGGGGTGTGTGTCCCTCTCTGTGAGTGTGTGTCCCTCTCAGGGGGTTTGTGTGTCCCTCTCTGTGAGTGTGTGTCCCTCTCTGTGAGTGTGTGTCCCTCTCTGTGAGTGTGTGTCCCTCTTTGTGAGTGTGTGTCCCTCTCAGGGGGTTTGTGTGTCCCTCTCTGTGAGTGTGTGTCCCTCTCTGTGAGTGTGTGTCCCTCTCTGTGAGTGTGTGTCCCTCTCTGTGAGTGTGTGTCCCTCTCAGGGGGTTTGTGTCCCTCTCTGTGGGTGTGTGTCCCTCTCTCAGAGTGTTTGTGTGTCCCTCTCTGTGAGTGTGTGTGTGTCCCTCTCAGGGGGTGTGCAGACTTTGTAATAAAGTGGCTTGGTAATAGTGCCACAGTCTCTGGGGTCTGCTCCAGTCCCGCCCGAAGAATTAATGCAGAGGGAGATAAGAGATAGGGCTGTTTAAACTGTGTGTGTGTGTGTGTGTGTGTGTGTGTGTGTGTGTGTGTGTGTGTGTGTGTGTGTGTGTGTGTGTGTGTGTGTGTGTGTGTGTGTGTGTGTGTGTGTGTGTGTGTGTGTGTGTGTGTGTGTGTGTGTGTGTGTGTGTGTGTGTGTGTGTGTGTGTGTGTGTGTGTGTGTGTGTGTGTGAGAGAGAGAGAGAGCTGTGTTTGATGGATGGTGTTTAAACATTGACTCCTTGCCCTAACCTACCACTAATGATTGGACTGGTGAGTGTTGGGAGTTCAACACGGGGGTGGCTATATTTCCCAGGACCGGATAGAGAGAGGACGTGTGTGTGGACAGCAGACAGCCTTGTGTAGAGGTCACTTTACAGGGAGAGATTCATTCATAGCAGAGCAGCTCTTAGATCACACACACACACACACACACACACACACACACACACACACACACAGAGACAGAGACATAGAGACACAGACAGACAGGCACACACACACACACAGACACAGAGACACAGACAGACACACACACACTCATACACACACACACACACAGACACACACAGACACAGACACAGACACAGACACAGAGACACAGACAGACACACACACACACACAGAGACACCGACAGACACAGAGACACACACAGACACAGACACAGAGACACAGACAGACACAGAGACACACACAGACACAGACACAGACACAGAGACACAGACAGACACAGAGACACACACAGACACAGACACAGAGACACCGACAGACACAGAGACACACACAGACACAGAGACACAGACAGACACAGAGACACAGACAGACACAGAGACACACACAGACACCGACAGACACAGAGACACACACAGACACAGACACAGAGACACAGACAGACACACACACACACACACACACACACACACACACACACACACACACACACACACACACACACACACACACACACACACACACACACACACACACACACACACACACACACACACACACACACACACACACACACACACACACACACACACACACAGAGACACAGAGACACAGAGACACAGAGACACAGAGGCACAGACAGACACAGTGTAGCAGTGTTGTTTGCATTGTGTTTTTCTAGGTATTATTCTTTGTTGGTCTAATTTTTTTCTGGGCTCAGAAGGTGACCAATCATAGTGCTCATTGATGTAGAGGGTGACCAATCATAGAGCTCATTGCTGTAGGTAGGGAGAGGATGACCAATCATAGTGCTCATTGATGTAGAGGGTGACCAATCATAGAGCTCATTGCTGTAGGTAGGGAGAGGATGACCAATCATAGTGCTCATTGCTGTAGGTAGGGAGAGGATGACCAATCATAGAGCTCATTGCTGTAGGTAGGGAGAGGATGACCAATCATAGTGCTCATTGATGTAGAGGGTGACCAATCATAGAGCTCATTGCTGTAGGTAGGGAGAGGATGACCAATCATAGAGCTCATTGCTGTAGGTAGGGAGAGGATGACCAATCATAGAGCTCATTGCTGTAGGTGGGGAGAGGGTGATCAATCATAGTGCTCATTGATGTAGAGGGTGACCAATCATAGAGCTCATTGCTGTAGGTAGGGAGAGGATGACCAATCATAGAGCTCATTGATGTAGAGGGTGACCAATCATAGAGCTCATTGCTGTAGGTGATGAGAAGGTGACCAATCATAGAGCTCATTGATGTAGAGGGTGACCAATCATAGAGCTCATTGCTGTAGGTAGGGAGAGGGTGATCAATCATAGAGCTCATTGGTGTAGAGGGTGACCAATCATAGAGCTCATTGCTGTAGGTAGGGAGAGGGTAATCAATCATAGAGCTCATTGCTGTAAGTAGGGAGAGGGTAATCAATCATAGAGCTCATTGCTGTAGGTAGGGAGAGGGTGATCAATCATAGAGCTCATTGGTGTAGAGGGTGACCAATCATAGAGCTCATTGCTGTAGGTAGGCAGAGGGTGACCAATCATAGAGCTCATTGCTGTAGGTAGGAGAGGGTGATCAATCATAGAGCTCATTGCTGTAGGTAGGGAGAGGGTGATCTATCATAGAGCTCATTGCTGTATGTAGGCAGAGGGTGACCAATCATAGAGCTCATTGCTGTAGGTAGGGAGAGGGTGATCAATCATAGAGCTCATTGCTGTAGGTAGGCAGAGGGTGACCAATCATAGAGCTCATTGCTGTAGGTAGGCAGAGGGTGACCAATCATAGAGCTCATTGCTGTGGGTAGGCAG
>NC_060187.1:14486869-14516869 GCF_021184085.1 Oncorhynchus gorbuscha | reverse complement strand
TTGCATTTAAGAGCAGTTGGAGGCCACGGAAGAAGAGTTGTATGGCATTGAAGCTCGTCTGGAGGTTAGTTAACACAGTGTCCAAAGAAGGGCCAGAAGTATACAGAATGGTGTCGTCTGCGTAGAGGTGGATCAGAGAATCACCAGCAGCAAGATCGACATCATTGATGTATACAGAGAAGAGAGTCGGCCCGAGAATTGAACCCTGTGGCACCCCCATAGAGACTGCCAGAGGTCCGGACAACAGGCCCTCCGATTTGACACACTGAGCTCTATCAGAGAAGTAGTTGGTGAACCAGGTGAGGCAATCATTTGAGAAACCAAGGCTGTTGAGTCTGCCAATAAGAATGTGGTGATTGACAGAGTCGAAAGCCTTGGCCAAGTCGATGCATAGAGCTGCACAGTCATGTCTCTTATCGATGGCGGTTATGATATCGTTAAGGACCTTGAGCGTGGCTGAGGTGAACCCATGAGCAGCTCGGAAACCAGATTGCATAGCGGAGAAGGTATGATCTGATTCAAAATGTTCAGTAATCTGTTTGTTAACTTGGCTTTCAAAGACCTTAGAGATGCAGGGTAGGATAGATATATGTCTGTAACAGTTTGGGTCTAGAGTGTCTCCCCCTTGGAAGACGGGGATGACCGCGGCAGCTTCCAATCTTTGGGAATCTCAGACGATACGAAAGAGAGCTTGAAAAGGCTCTCTAGGGGTTGCAACAATTTCAGCAGATAATTTTAGAAAGAGAGGGTCCAGATTGTGCTTGTGGGTGGCAGGGTAGCCTAGTGGTTAGAGCATTGGACTAGTAACCGAAAGGTTGCAAGTTCAAATCCCCGAGCTGACAAGGTACAAAAATCTGTCCTTCTGCCCCTGAACAGGCAGTTAACCCACTGTTCCTAGGCCGTCATTGAAAATAAGAATTTGTTCTTAACTGACTTGCCTAGTAAAATAAAGGTAAAATTAAAAATTAAAAATTGTCCAGCCCGGCTGATTTATAGGGGTCCAGATTTTGCAGCTCTTTCAGAACATGAGCTATCTGGATATGGGGAAGGAGAAATGGTGGGGGCTTGGGCGGGTTGCTGTGGAGGGTGCCGCGCAGTTGACCCGGGGTAGCCAGGTGGAAAGCATGGCCAGCCGTAGAGAAATGCTTATTGAATTTCTCAATTATAGTGTATTTGTTGGTTGTAACAGTGTTTCTAGCCTCATCAAATCAATCTAGCCTTATCAAATCAATCACTGAGCAGGGCTGGACTGGGTGATCAAATCACTGAGCTGGGCTGGACTGGGTATTCAAATCACTGAGCAGGGCCGGACTGGGTATTCAAATCACTGAGCAGGACTGGACTGGGTTATTAAATCACTGAGCAGGGCTGGACTGGGTTATTAAATAAATTCACTGAGCAGGGCTGGACTGGGTATTCAAATCAAATCACTGAGCAGGGCTGGACTGGGTATTCAAATCACTGAGCAGGGCTGGACTGGGTATTCAAATCACTGAGCAGGGCTGGACTGGGTATTCAAATCACTGAGCAGGGCTGGACTGGGTATTCAAATCACTGAGCAGGGCTGGACTGGGTATTCAAATCACTGAGCAGGGCTGGACTGGGTATTCAAATCACTGAGCAGGGCTGGACTGGGTATTCAAATCATTGAGCAGGACTGGACTTGGTGATCAAATCACTGAGCAGGACTGGACTGGGTGTAAGTCGCTTTGGATAAAAGCGTCTGCTAAATGGCATATATTATTATTATTATATTATTATCAAATCACTGAGCAGAGCTGGACTGGGTATTCAAATCACTGAGCAGGACTGGACTGGACTGGGTTATTAAATCAAATCACTGAGCAGGGCTGGACTGGGTTATCATGGTAGAGGACAACTAAATGAACAGATAGACAGAAGAGGGTGGAGGGGGGTGGTGGAGGGTGGCGGAGGGGTGAGGAGGGTGGAGGAGGGTGGAGGAGGTTGGGGGAGGGTGGAGGAGGGTGGAGGGTGGGGCAGGGGGTGGACACACACACACACAAACATCCTGCACTGTATTGTATTCTGTAGTGTAATCCTTCCAGACATAGAGAGATGGAGAGAATGTCTGGTCTCTCTCTGGAGTTCTGTCATCTGGAGGGAGGCCTCTGGCAGCTTATTACAGGAAACTAATGGGGCTGTCTTCTTGCCATAGTAACTTTATTGACTAGATGTTCCATAGTAACTTTATTGAATAGATGTTCCAGAGTAACATTATTGACTAGATGTTCCAGAGTAACATTATTGACTAGATGTTCCAGAGTAACATTAGTGATTCATGTTCCATAGTAACATTATTGACTAGATTTTCCAGAGTAACATTATTGACTAGATGTTCCAGAGTAACATTAGTGATTAATGTTCCATAGTAACTTTATTGACTAGATGTTCCAGAGTAACATTAGTGATTAATGTTCCATAGTAACTTTATTGACTAGATGTTCCAGAGTAACTTTATTGACTAGATGTTCCAGAGTAATATTAGTGATTAATGTTCCATAGTAACATTATTGACTAGATGTTCCATAGTAACATTAGTGATTAATGTTCCATAGTAACATTATTGACTAGATGTTCCATAGTAACATTATTGACTAATGTTCCAGAGTAACTTTATTGACTAGATGTTCCAGAGTAACATTATTGATTAATGTTCCCCTGGTTGTGTTTACAGTATGTGTGAGTTTCTGTGCATGTGTGTATGTACTTTTGTGTGTGTCTTTGTGTGCGTGCCAGCATGTGTGTTTTTTATGGTGACTAGCTATTTCCACTTTCTCAGGATTCTGTGGAGGTAAACACAGATGGTGAGGGTGCTGATAAAAGACGTTCTAGAGCTGTACACCTGGTAACAACCAGTGAGAAACTCACAGATGTTTTGTTGTTTAGCCATTCATTCTGCTGCCGAGTTAGGCTTGGATCTAGAGGTACAGCTGCAGACCTTTCAGTGTCAGTGTGTGTGTGTGTGTGTGTGTGTGTGTGTGTGTGTGTGTGTGTGTGTGTGTGTGTGTGTGTGTGTGTGTGTGTGTGTGTGTGTGTGTGTGTGTGTGTGTGTGTGTGTGTGTGTGTGTGTGTGTGTGTGTGTGTGTGTGTGTGTGTGTGTGTGTGTGTGTGAGATATGATGGTGCAGCTGCCATCCCTTCCCAGCTGTCGTCTCCAGTCTCCCCTCTCCAAACTACTTTCCCTCTCTCCTCTCTGTATTAATATCATTCAATCTGCAATACTCTACAAGAACTGGTAATGACCCATGACTTTCAATGAAGGCTTGGCCCCCTGTGGTTCACTGGGTCAGCTGACATAATATGAGACGTCTGTCGGCAGGAGGTTATTTACTGTAGCTGTTACTGTGATGTGATGGCCACGGCTTCCGGACAGGAGTTATTATAATGATTGTCAATCTCCACCTCATCATCAGCCTCCGTTATGCTTTACTGGTTTAAATACATGGTGTTTGTAGATTGTATATCACACATGTCCTTGAGTGTGATGGAAATAGTGTATGTGTGTGTTTTATTGTCGTTACTGGAAAGAGGCTCACATGTGTGTTTGATTTTGAACCCACAGAATCAGACATAAACCTGTCCGGTTCTTGTGACCTTGTTAGTCTTCTTGGAAAATGTATTTTCCGTATGAACTTTTGAGGTGATGGATGGGTCGCCCACTCTGGCCCAGTTTCCTATGTGCCTGCCTGTAACCATGCTGAAGTGATGTTCTGGCCCAGTTTCCTCTGTGCCTGCCTGTAACCATGATGAAGTGATGTTCTGGCCCAGTTTCCTCTGTGCCTGCCTGTAACCATGATGAAGTGATGTTCTGGCCCAGTTTCCTCTGTGCCTGCCTGTAACCATGATGAAGTGATGTTCTGACCCAGTTTCCTCTGTGCCTGCCTGTAACCATGCTGAAGTGATGTTCTGACCCAGTTTCCTCTGTGCCTGCCTGTAACCATGCTGAAGTGATGTTCTGGCCCAGTTTCCTATGTGCCTGCCTGTAACCATGATGAAGTGATGTTCTGGCCCAGTTTCCTCTGTGCCTGCCTGTAACCATGATGAAGTGATGTTCTGGCCCAGTTTCCTCTGTGCCTGCCTGTAACCATGATGAAGTGATGTTCTGACCCAGTTTCCTATGTGCCTGCCTGTAACCATGATGAAGTGATGTTCTGGCCCAGTTTCCTATGTGCCTGCCTGTAACCATGCTGAAGTGATGTTCTGGCCCAGTTTCCTATGTGCCTGCCTGTAACCATGCTGAAGTGATGTTCTGGCCCAGTTTCCTCTGTGCCTGCCTGTAACCATGATGAAGTGATGTTCTGGCCCAGTTTCCTATGTGCCTGCCTGTAACCATGATGAAGTGATGTTCTGGCCCAGTTTCCTATGTGCCTGCCTGTAACCATGCTGAAGTGATGTTCTGGCCCAGTTTCCTATGTGCCTGCCTGTAACCATGCTGAAGTGATGTTCTGACCCAGTTTCCTCTGTGCCTGCCTGTAACCATGCTGAAGTGATGTTCTGTCCCAGTTTCCTCTGTGCCTGCCTGTAACCATGATGAAGTGATGTTCTGACCCAGTTTCCTATGTGCCTGCCTGTAACCATGATGAAGTGATGTTCTGACCCAGTTTCCTATGTGCCTGCCTGTAACCATGCTGAAGTGATGTTCTGGCCCAGTTTCCTCTGTGCCTGCCTGTAACCATGATGAAGTGATGTTCTGGCCCAGTTTCCTCTGTGCCTGCCTGTAACCATGATGAAGTGATGTTCTGACCCAGTTTCCTCTGTGCCTGCCTGTAACCATGCTGAAGTGATGTTCTGGCCCAGTTTCCTCTGTGCCTGCCTGTAACCATGATGAAGTGATGTTCTGACCCAGTTTCCTCTGTGCCTGCCTGTAACCATGATGAAGTGATGTTCTGACCCAGTTTCCTATGTGCCTGCCTGTAACCATGATGAAGTGATGTTCTGGCCCAGTTTCCTATGTGCCTGCCTGTAACCATGCTGAAGTGATGTTCTGGCCCAGTTTCCTATGTGCCTGCCTGTAACCATGCTGAAGTGATGTTCTGGCCCAGTTTCCTCTGTGCCTGCCTGTAACCATGCTGAAGTGATGTTCTGGCCCAGTTTCCTATGTGCCTGCCTGTAACCATGCTGAAGTGATGTTCTGACCCAGTTTCCTCTGTGCCTGCCTGTAACCATGCTGAAGTGATGTTCTGGCCCAGTTTCCTCTGTGCCTGCCTGTAACCATGCTGAAGTGATGTTCTGGCACAGTTTCCTCTGTGCCTGCCTGTAACCATAATGAAGTGATGTTCTGGCACAGTTTCCTCTGTGCCTGCCTGTAAACCATGCTGAAGTGATGTTCTATGTGTCACCCAATAGTGATGGGCTGTACATCATCAAATCAAATGTATTTATATAGCCCTTTGTACATCAGCTGATATCTCAAAGTGCTGTACAGAAACCCAGCCTAAAACCCCAAACAGCAAGCAATGCAGGTGTAGAAGCACGGTGGCTAGGAAAAACTCCCTAGAAAGGCCAAAACCTAGGAAGAAACCTAGAGAGGAACCAGGCTATGTGGGGTGGCCAGTCCTCTTCTGGCTGTGCTGGGTGGAGATTATAACAGAACATGGCCAAGATGTTCAAATGTTCATAAATGACCAGCATGGTCCAATAATAATAAGGCAGAACAGTTGAAACTGGAGCAGCAGCACGGCCAGGTGGACTGGGGACAGCAAGGAATCATCATGTCAGGTAGTCCTGAGGCATGGTCCTAGGTCTCAGGTCTTCCGAGAGAGAGAAAGAAAGAGAGAAAGAGAGAATTAGAGAGAGCACACTTAAATTCACACAGGACACCGAAAAGGACAGGAGAAGTACTCCAGATATAAACTACTGCAGCATAAATACTGGAGGCTGAGACAGGAGGGTATTTATTGACTAGATGTTGCTGGTATTTTGGCCCATTCCTCCATGCAGATCTCCTCTAAAGCAGTGATGTTCTGGGGCTGTTGCTGGGCAACACAGACTTTCAACTCCCTCCAAAGATTTTCTTTGGGGTTGAGATCTGGAGACTGGCTAGGCCACTCCAGGATCTTGAAATGCTTCTTACGAAGCCACTCCTTCGTTGCCCGGGCGGTGTGTTTGGGATCATTGTCATGCTGAAAGACCCAGCCACGTTTCATCTTCAATGCCCTTGCTGATGGAAGGAGGTTTTGACTCAAAATCTCACGATACAAGGCCCCATTCATTATTTCCTTTACACGGATCAGTCGTCCTGGCCCCTTTGCAGAAAACAGCCCCAAAGCATGATGTTTCCACCCCCATGCTTCACAGTAGGTATGGTGTTCTTTGGATGCAACTCAGCATTCTTTGTCCTCCAAACACAACGAGTTGAATTTTTACCAAAAAGTTATATTTTGGTTTCAGCTGACCATATGACATTCTCCCAATCTTCTTAGATTAGATTAGATTCTTGTGATCATTTTGACCCCACGGGGTGAGATCTTGCGTGGAGCCCCAGACCGAGGGAGGTTATTAGTGGTATTGTATGTCTTCCATTTCCTAATAATTGCTCCCACAGTTGATTTCTTCAAACCAAGCTGCTTACCTATTGCAGATTCAGTCTTCCCAGCCTGGTGCAGGTCTACAATTTTGTTTCTGGTGTCCTTTGACAGCTCTTTGGTCTTGGCCATAGTGGAGTTTGGAGTGTGACTGTTTGAGGTTGTGGACAGGAGTCTTTTATACTGATAACAAGTTCAAACAGGTGCCATTAATACAGGTAACGAGTGGAGGACAGAGGAGCCTCTTAAAGAAGAAGTTACAGGTCTGTGAGAACCAGAAATCATGCTTGTTTGTAGGTGACCAAATACTTATTTTCCACCATAATTTGCAAATAAATTCATAAAAAATCCTACAATGTGATTTTCTGGATTTTTTTTCTCATTTTGTCTGTCATAGTTGAAGTGTACCTCTCATATCTTTTTAAGTGGGAGAACTTGCACAATTGGTGGCTGACTAAATACTTTTTTGCCCCACTGTATATTTATATTTAAATAAATGGTGGGACCAACAGCAATAATAATAGTAATAGTGGAAATGGGATTACCATTATCAACAACTACAACAACAATATTAATGAGAACAACAATACATTAAAGTAATGGTAGTGGACCAGTGTCAACATGAGAAGACAGTCTCTCTCTCATGACTGAGAAGACACATGACATGGTAGTAGACCAGTCTCAACCTGACTGAGAAGACACATGACATGGTATGTAAGACAAAACAAAACAAGATGGGAAATATTATCGACATTACTTTGCACTTTTCACTGTCTGTTCCTCAGGTTGTGGCAGGAGGACACATATTTGGCTTCCAAAACTGCACATTTTGGCTTTTCACCCAATAAATATTAGATTTTTTCTTCATCTTTTATAGTTTCAAATTCTTTGTATTGAATTATAATTTTGGGAAAGAAATATTCTCTTATGTCTGAGTATTTGTAATAGTGTAATAGGAAATGCAGCTCTGTCTCTACCTCTCCCCTGGAGCAGTGAACACAGCCTGTCCTCTCTGGGCAGCCAGGTTGGCCTGTGACGACCGGTCTCTATAGCCAGACTGTGCCCACTGAGTCTGTACCTAGTCAATGTTTTCCTCAGTTTTCTATCAGTCACAGTGGTCAGATAGTCTGCCACCATGTACTGTCTGTTTAGAGCCAAATAGCCTTGAAGTCTACTTAGATTTTTTTGTGGTGTCTTTCCAATAGGTGATAGATTTTTATTTTTGTTTTGTGATTATTTGGTTGGGCCAGAGTGCTGTCCTGAGGTTCTATGGGGTTCTATGGGGTTGGTTTGGGTTGGTGAACTGAGCCTCAGAACCAGCTGGCTGAGGGGACTCTTCTTTTTTTTCATCTCTTGACATTGTAGAGCTGTGTGATGGAATAGTTTTGTAAAATTTGATGGCTCTTTATCTATTTGAGCAAGGAGGTTTTTTTTGCCCAATTCTGCTCTACATGTGTTATTTTGTAGAGCTGTGTGATGGAATGTTTTGGGGTCACTTGTTTTTAGGTGGTTGTAAAATTTGATGGCTCTTTTTTCTATTCGAATGAGGAGGGGGTATTGAACCAATTCTGCTCTACATGCGTTATTTGGTGTTTTTCTTTGCACTTGCAATACAGTCTTGCAAAACTCTGCATGCAGTATTTCGATTGGATGTTTGTCCCATTTGGTAAATTCATTATTAGAGATTGGACCCCATACTTCACTGCCATATAGAGCAATTGGTTCTATAACTGATTGAAAACGTTTAAGCCAGATACTAATTGGAATTTCGATTATGATGTTCCTTTTAATGGCATAGAATGCATTTCTTGCTTTGTCTCTCAGCTCATTCACAGCCATGTGAAAACTACCTGTGTTGCTGATATTTAGTCCAAGATATGTGTAGTTTTTGGTGTGTTCTAATAGAACTGTGTCCAAATATAATTTATATTTGTCATACTTATTTCCAGACCTTTTTTGGAATATCATTATATTTGTTTTGTTTTAGGTTAATGGTCAGAGCCCAGGTCTGACAGAACCTGTGAAGATGATTTAGGTGCTGCTGTAACCCCTCTTTAGTGGGAGACAGCAGCACCCGGTCATCTGCGTATAGCAGACCCTCCTTAGTGGGAGACAGTAGCACCAGGTCATCTGCGTACAGCAGACCCTCCTTAGTGGGATACAGCAGCACCAGGTCAGCTGCGTACAGTAGACACTTGATTTCAGTGTTGTAGAGGGTGATACCAGGTGCTGCCGATTCTTCTAATGTTTTTGCCAATTCATTAATGTAGATGTTAAATAGTGTTGGACTTATTGGGCAGCCCTGTTTCACTCCCCGTCCCTGAGAGAAGAAGTCTGTTTTCTTGTTGTCAATTTTAACCACACATTTGTTTTTAGTGTACATTAATTTAATAAAATCATGTGTTTTCCCTCCAATACCACTTTCTATTAGTTTATAAAAAAGATCTTCGTGCCAAATTGAATAAAATTCTTTCTTGAAATCTACAAAACACGAGTAGATTTAGCCTTTACTTGTTTATCAATTAGAGTGTGGAGGGTGTAAATGTGGTCTGTTGTACGATCATTTTTTAGAAATCCAATCTGGCTTCTACTCAGGACGTTGTGTTCATCAAGGAAATGATATAGTCTGCTATTTATAATACTGCAGGGAATTTTGCCCAAGTTGCTGTTAACGCAAATTCCTCTGTAATTGTTTGGGTCAAATTTGTCTCCATTTTTATAGATTGGTGTGATCAATCCCTGGTTCCAAATATTGGGGAAAATACCTGCAGGGAGGTTAATGTTGAAGAGTTTGTGTATAGCTAATTTGAATTTGTGGTCTGTATATTTGATCATTTCATTTAAAATACCATTAGCACCAAGTCTTTTTGGGTTGGAGAGTGCATAGGTTTTCCAAAATGTCTTCTGTCATTGGGGTTTCCTCAGGATTCTGATAGTCTGACTGCTGATTCAAGGATTTGTCATTTTTCTTGTATATCTTTTTGTTCTGGGCTCTTTGTTATATGTGATTTGTCCACATATCCCCATTATGGCAATTCCTCATGATGAGGTTTGTTTAATTTATTCCAATTCTCCCAGAAGTGGTTTGATTCTATGGATTCCTCAATTCCATCCAGCTGATTTCTAATGTGCTGTTCCTTTTTTGTTCTTAGGGTGCGTTTGTATTGGTTCAGTGTTTCCCCATATTGAAGGCGTATATTTTTGTTGTCTGGTTCTCTGTGTTTTTGATTAGACATATTTCTCAATTGCTTTCTTAGATTTTTGCAATTATTATCAAACCATTTTTTATTATCTGTTATTTCTGGTTTGCTCTTATGTTTCTTTAGATTAGCCAAGGAGGCTAATTTGTCGAATATAAAGTTTATGTTCCAAACAGCCAAATTTACACCTTCATTGCTGTAGGAGAATGTTAAGGCTAAAAAGTTGTCCAGGAGAGATTGTATTTTTGGCTAATAATTGCTTTTTGGTAGATGTCTGTACTGTTTTCACTCCATCTATAGGCCTGTTTAGTACCATGTCATTTATTGCTTCATGGTTGGGTTCCGCTCTTCTCAGATACACTGTGATTTTACTGTGGTCAGAGAGGTGTTAGTGGGCTGACTGTGAAAGCTCTGAGAGACTCTGGGTTGGTCTGAGAGAGGTGTTAGTGGGCTGACTGTGAAGGCTCTGAGAGACTCTGGGTTTAGGTCGGTGAGGAAGTAGTCTACAGTGCTGCTGCCAAGGGATGAGCTGTAGGTGTACCTACCAAAAGAGTCCCCTCTCAGCCTACCATTGACTATGTACAGACCCAGTGTTCGACAGAGCTTCAGGGGCTGTACTCCGTTTTTGTTTTTCACTTTGTCATAGTTGTTTCTGGGGGGGGTATGTGGGGAGGGAAAGGTTGTTGCTTCCTGTCTGTCTGTGGGGAGGGAAAGTGACTAGTCTCCCCCTCTAAAATGGAGAAACTCTCTTCATTGAAGTAGGGTGACTGAGGGGGGAATGTATGGGGAGGAAATGGAGAAACTCTCTTCATTGAAGTAGGGTGACTGAGGGGGGAATGTATGGGGAGGGAATGGAGGAACTCTCCTCATTGAAGTAGGGTGACTGAGGGGGGAATGTATGTGGAGGAAATGGAGGAACTCTCCTCATTGAAGTAGGGTGACTGAGGGGGGAATGTATGTGGCACAGAGGAAGACGCTTTTATCTGTCAAGATAGTCTCCTTGTTGATTTTGAACCATATAAAGACTTCTCCTGTTTTGATCAATTCGATTGAATGAATTAGTTCAGATTTATACCATATTAGCATCCCCCTGAGTCTCTGCCCTGTCCTGAGTCTCTGCCCTGTTTGATTCCTTTTCATTTAGTGGATGGTAGGATTATCTCCCTATAACCTAGTGGACAGCCAGTGGAAACATCCCCTCTGCACCATGTTTCCTGTAGTACTACAATATCAACATCATCAAATTCTTTCAGGAAGTCTGGGTTTCTGCTCTTTAGTCCAAAAGCAGAGGTCTTCAACCCTTGTAAATTCCAACATGCACCGTAAACATGCAACGTAAACAATCTCTTTTTTTATTTTTCTTTACCTTCAAAATGAGACAAACACTCACAATCCAACAAGAACTATTAAAATAAGATTTTTCAATTAAAGTAAACTCTTTAACTCTCAAATGTGATTTGTTTATCCTTTAAGATAAAATTTGTGTCATGCTACTTGGGTCGGTGTAGTGTGAGGATGGTGGAGTTCTTGTGCTCATCTTACCATGACCCTCGGCCTATCACGTGAGCATAAAATACTCAGCATTTGTTTAATGTCACTCATTTGGTTGGTGGAGGCTGGGCCAGTTGCTCCTCTCACAGACTGTGTGTAGCGCTCTCTTTCTCTCTCCCTCTCTCTCTCTCTGTCTCTCTCTGTCTCTCTCTCTCTCCCTCTCTCTCTCTCTCTCTCTCTCTCTCTCTCTCTCTCTCTCTCTCTCTCTCTCTCTCTCTCTCTCTCTCTCTCTCTCTCTCTCTCTCTCTCTCTCTCTCTCTCTCTCTCTCTCTCTCTCTCTCTCTCTCTCTCTCTCTCTCTCTCTCTCTCTCTCTCTCTCTCTCTCTCTCTCTCTCTCTCTCTCTGTCTCTCTCTCTGTCTCTCTCTTTCTCTCTCCCTCTCTCTCTCTCTCTCCCTCTCTCTCTCTCTCCTCTCTCTCTCTCTCTCTCTCTCTCTCTCTCTCTGTCTCTCTCTCTCTCTCTCTCTCTCTCTCTCTCTCTCTGTCTCTCTCTCCCCTCTCTCTCTCTCTCTCTCTCTCTCTCTCTCTCTCTCTCTCTCTCTCTCTCTCTCTCTCTCTCTCTCTCTCTCTCTCTCTCTCTCTCTCTCTCCCCTTCTCTGTGCCTCTCTCTCTCTCTCTCTCTCTCTCTCTCTCTCTCTCTCTCTCTCTCTCTCTCTCTCTCTCTCTCTCTCTCTCTCTCTCTCTCTCTCTCTCTCTCTCTCTCTCTCTCTCTCTCTCTCTCTCTCTCTCATATATGTCCCTGTGTTTTTAGTAAGGATATAATTAACTAGCTGTGCTGTTCTCTCTGCTCTGCTCTGCTCTGCTCTGCTCTGCCAGCTGTGTATAATTGCCTGTTGAGTCTGCAACCTTGCGCTTTACTCAGCAATTATCAACAGCATTCTTCCGCTCACAAATTGGCTAATTAGGCCTCAAGGACAGCGAGCCGGAACCAGATTGCCCAGCGTCACATGAAGGATTTGGAGTGTCAGGGACATGCATGCCCCTGCTTCCATAGCAACACCTCAGCGACGAGATAAATTAGCCGTATGTGTGGTTTCCATGGTAGCAGAGAAAATGTGTTGGTCAGATCCTGTGTGCCTTATGATAGTCATACGATGTATCATGACTAACTCCCGGTGAGTCACTGGCTAATGGCTGAAATGAAGATAAGTAGGGCCGGTGTAAAGGGCTGAGGGATAGAGATATGACTGGTAAAGGGCTGAGAGATAGAGATATGACTGGTAAAGGGCTGAGGGATAGAGATATGACTGGTAAAGGGCTGAGAGATAGAGATATGACTGGTAAAGGGCTGAGGGATAGAGATATGACTGGTAAAGGGCTGAGAGAGAGATATGACTGGTAAAGGGCTGAGGGATAGAGATATGACTGGAAAGGGCTGAGGGATAGAGATATGACTGGTAAAGGGCTGAGAGATAGAGATATGACTGGTAAAGGGCTGAGAGATAGAGATATGACTGGTAAAGGGCTGAGAGATAGAGATATGACTGGTAAAGGGCTGAGGGATAGAGATATGACTGGTAAAGGGCTGAGAGATAGAGATATGACTGGTAAAGGGCTGAGAGATAGAGATATGACTGGTAAAGGGCTGAGGGATAGAGATATGACTGGTAAAGGGCTGAGGGATAGAGATATGACTGGTAAAGGGCTGAGGGATAGAGATATGACTGGTAAAGGGCTGAGAGATAGAGATATGACTGGTAAAGGGCTGAGAGATAGAGATATGACTGGTAAAGGGCTGAGAGATAGAGATATGACTGGTAAAGGGCTGAGAGATAGAGATATGACTGGTAAAGGGCTGAGAGATAGAGATATGACTGGTAAAGGGCTGAGGGATAGAGATATGACTGGTAAAGGGCTGAGGGATAGAGATATGACTGGTAAAGGGCTGAGGGATAGAGATATGACTGGTAAAGGGCTAAGAGATATGACTGGTAAAGGGCTGAGGGATAGAGATATGACTGGTAAAGGGCTGAGGGATAGAGATATGACTGGTAAAGGGCTGAGGGATAGAGATATGACTGGTAAAGGGCTGAGGGATAGAGATATGACTGGTAAAGGGCTGAGGGATAGAGATATGATAAAGGGCTGAGGGATAGAGATATGACTGGTAAAGGGCTGAGAGATAGAGATATGACTGGTAAAGGGCTGAGAGATAGAGATATGACTGGTAAAGGGCTGAGGGATAGAGATATGACTGGTAAAGGGCTGAGGGATAGAGATATGACTGGTAAAGGGCTAAGAGATATGACTGGTAAAGGGCTGAGGGATAGAGATATGACTGGTAAAGGGCTGAGGGATAGAGATATGACTGGTAAAGGGCTGAGGGATAGAGATATGACTGGTAAAGGGCTGAGGGATAGAGATATGACTGGTAAAGGGCTGAGGGATAGAGATATGACTGGTAAAGGGCTGAGGGATAGAGATATGACTGGTAAAGGGCTGAGAGATAGAGATATGACTGGTAAAGGGCTAAGAGATATGACTGGTAAAGGGCTGAGGGATAGAGATATGACTGGTAAAGGGCTGAGGGATAGAGATATGACTGGTAAAGGGCTGAGGGATAGAGATATGACTGGTAAAGGGCTGAGGGATAGAGATATGACTGGTAAAGGGCTGAGGGATAGAGACATGACTGGTAAAGGGCTGAGAGATAGATATATGACTGGTAAAGGGCTGAGGGATAGAGATATGACTGGTAAAGGGCTGAGGGATAGAGATATGACTGGTAAAGGGCTGAGGGATAGAGATATGACTGGTAAAGGGCTGAGAGATAGAGATATGACTGGTAAAGGGCTGAGAGATAGAGATATGACTGGTAAAGGGCTGAGGGATAGAGATATGACTGGTAAAGGGCTAAGAGATAGAGATATGACTGGTAAAGGGCTGAGGGATAGAGATATGACTGGAAAGGGCTGAGAGATAGAGATATGACTGGAAAGGGCTGAGAGATAGAGATATCACTGGTAAAGGGCTGAGAGATAGAGATATGACTGGTAAAGGGCTGAGGGATAGAGATATGACTGGAAAGGGCTGAGGGATAGAGATATGACTGGAAAGGGCTGAGAGATAGAGATATGACTGGAAAGGGCTGAGAGATAGAGATATCACTGGTAAAGGGCTGAGGGATAGAGATATGACTGGTAAAGGGCTGAGGGATAGAGATATGACTGGAAAGGGCTGAGAGATAGAGATATGACTGGAAAGGGCTGAGAGATAGAGATATCACTGGTAAAGGGCTGAGGGATAGAGATATGACTGGTAAAGGGCTGAGGGATAGAGATATGACTGGAAAGGGCTGAGGGATAGAGATATGACTGGAAAGGGCTGAGAGATAGAGATATGACTGGAAAGGGCTGAGAGATAGAGATATCACTGGTAAAGGGCTGAGGGATAGAGATATGACTGGTAAAGGGCTGAGGGATAGAGATATGACTGGAAAGGGCTGAGAGATAGAGATATCACTGGTAAAGGGCTGAGAGATAGAGATATGACTGGTAAAGGGCTGAGGGATAGAGATATGACTGGTAAAGGGCTGAGGGATAGAGATATGACTGGTAAAGGGCTAAGAGATATGACTGGTAAAGGGCTGAGGGATAGAGATATGACTGGTAAAGGGCTGAGGGATAGAGATATGACTGGTAAAGGGCTGAGGGATAGAGATATGACTGGTAAAGGGCTGAGGGATAGAGATATGACTGGTAAAGGGCTGAGGGATAGAGATATGACTGGTAAAGGGCTGAGGGATAGAGATATGACTGGTAAAGGGCTGAGAGATAGAGATATGACTGGTAAAGGGCTAAGAGATATGACTGGTAAAGGGCTGAGGGATAGAGATATGACTGGTAAAGGGCTGAGGGATAGAGATATGACTGGTAAAGGGCTGAGGGATAGAGATATGACTGGTAAAGGGCTGAGGGATAGAGATATGACTGGTAAAGGGCTGAGGGATAGAGACATGACTGGTAAAGGGCTGAGAGATAGATATATGACTGGTAAAGGGCTGAGGGATAGAGATATGACTGGTAAAGGGCTGAGGGATAGAGATATGACTGGTAAAGGGCTGAGGGATAGAGATATGACTGGTAAAGGGCTGAGAGATAGAGATATGACTGGTAAAGGGCTGAGAGATAGAGATATGACTGGTAAAGGGCTGAGGGATAGAGATATGACTGGTAAAGGGCTAAGAGATAGAGATATGACTGGTAAAGGGCTGAGGGATAGAGATATGACTGGAAAGGGCTGAGAGATAGAGATATGACTGGAAAGGGCTGAGAGATAGAGATATCACTGGTAAAGGGCTGAGAGATAGAGATATGACTGGTAAAGGGCTGAGGGATAGAGATATGACTGGAAAGGGCTGAGGGATAGAGATATGACTGGAAAGGGCTGAGAGATAGAGATATGACTGGAAAGGGCTGAGAGATAGAGATATCACTGGTAAAGGGCTGAGGGATAGAGATATGACTGGTAAAGGGCTGAGGGATAGAGATATGACTGGAAAGGGCTGAGAGATAGAGATATGACTGGAAAGGGCTGAGAGATAGAGATATCACTGGTAAAGGGCTGAGGGATAGAGATATGACTGGTAAAGGGCTGAGGGATAGAGATATGACTGGAAAGGGCTGAGGGATAGAGATATGACTGGAAAGGGCTGAGAGATAGAGATATGACTGGAAAGGGCTGAGAGATAGAGATATCACTGGTAAAGGGCTGAGGGATAGAGATATGACTGGTAAAGGGCTGAGGGATAGAGATATGACTGGAAAGGGCTGAGAGATAGAGATATCACTGGTAAAGGGCTGAGAGATAGAGATAGGACTGGTAAAGGGCTGAGAGATATGACTGGACAGGGTAGAAACACAGAGACAGTTCTGCTCTAGATCTCACATTGCTTTGCTTTGCTTTATTGTTTGGGGCTTATTTATGGAGGCAGTCCAGCTAGAGGTTGTTATTGATCCGAGATCAGGTTCCTGTGTGGATTGGCTGTCATTTTGATCGATGGCCTTGCCATCCAATGCGGTGCCTGTGTATTGTAGCATATTCCTGTGCTGTACTCTGATGGTAAACAGCCCACGTCTACTCTAAGCACACAGTCTTTCCCCAGCACCACCGTTCCAGTGTGTATTGTTCACAGATACAGGACATTTGTTGTCGGGTAGAAAGATGCTTCCTCTGTTCTCCCCAAAGTCATTAAAGCAGAATGAGTAGAGATTGTCACTTACAATTTGTTCTTTGCCTTAGGCTTCAAAGGTGTTTTGTTCTTTGTGCATTATTAAGGGGGTTGTGATGGTACTAAGCTGCAGGAAGGTAATAAGAAAAGCTCAGGAAAGTGCTCAAGAGCCTAAAGTCTTCCATTATGATGATAAAACACATTTAAGGTGAGAAAGCAATCATAAGGATTGATACAAGTAGCATAGATTAGTAGAATAGCATAAGTAGCATAGCATAAGTAGTATAGATAAATAGGATAGCATAAGTAGCATAGATAAGTAGATTAGATAAGTAGATTAAACATAAGTAGATTAGATAAGTAGGATAGATAAGTAGCATAGATAATTAGGATAGATACAGTGGGGAGATACACTGCCGATTTTGCAGGTTTTCCTACTTACAAAGCATGCAGAGGTCTGTATTTTTTATCATAGGTACACTTCAACTGTGAGAGACGGAATCTAAAACAAAAATTCAGAAAATCACATTGTATGATTTTTAAGTAATTCATTTGCATTTTATTGCATGACATAAGTATTTGATACATCAGAAAAGCAGAACTTAATATTTGGTACAGAAACCTTTGTTTGCAATTACAGAGATCATACGTTTCCTGTAGTTTTTGACCAGGTTTGCACACACTGCAGCAGGGATTTTGGCCCACTCCTCCATACAGACCTTCTCCCGATCCTTCAGGTTTCGGGGCTGTCGCTGGGAAATACAGACTTTCAGCTCCCCCCAAAGATTTTCTATTGGGTTCAGGTCTGGAGACTGGCTAGGCCACTCCAGGATCTTGAGATGCTTCTTACGGAGCCACTCCTTAGTTGCCCTGGCTGTGGGTTTCGGGTAGTTGTCATGCTGGAAGACCCAGCCACGAGCCATCTTCAATGCTCTTACTGAGGGAAGGAGGTTGTTGGCCAAGATCTCGCGATACATGGCCCCATCCATTCTCCCCTCAATACGGTTTAGTCATCCTGTCCCCTTTGCAGAAAAACATCCCCAAAGAAGGATGTTTCCACCTCTTTCCACCACCCATGAAGCATGGGATGGTGTTCTTGGGGTTGTACTCATCCTTCTTCTTCCTCCAAACACGGCGAGTGGAGTTTAGACCAAAAAGCTAAATTTTTGTCTCATCAGACCACATGACCTTCTCCCATTCCTCCTCTGGATCATCCAGATGGTCATTGGCAAACTTCAGACGGGCCTGGACATGCGCTGGCTTGAGCTGGGGGACCTTGCGTGCGCTGCAGGATTTTAATCCATGACGGCGTAGTGTGTTACTAATGGTTTTCTTTGAGACTTTGGTCCAAGCTCTCTTCAGGTCATTGATCAAGTCCTGCCATGTAGTTCTGGTCTGATCCCTCACCTTCCTCATGAACATTGATGCCCCACGGGGTGAGATCTTGCATGGAGCCCCAGGCCGAGGGTGATAGACCGTCATCTTGAACTTCTTCCATTTTCTAATAATTGCGGCAAAAGTTGTTCCCTTCTCACCAAGCTGCTTGGCTATTGTCCTGTAGCCCATCCCAGCCTTGTGCAGGTCTATAATTGTATCCCTGATGTCCTTACACAGCTCTCTGGTCTTGGCCATTGTGGAGAGGTTGGAGTCTGTTTGATTGAGTGTGTGGACAGGTGTCTTTTATACAGGTAACAAGTTCAAACAGGTGCAGTTAATACAGGTAATGAGTGGAGAACAGGAGGGCTTCTTAAGAAAAACTAACAGGTCTGTGAGAGCCGGAATTCTTACTGGTTGGTAGGTGATCAAATACTTATGTCATGCAATAAAATGCAAATTAATTACTTAAAAATCATACAATGTGATTTTCTGGATTTTTGTTTTAGATTCCGTTTCTCACAGTTGAAGTGTACCGATGATAAAAATTACAGACCTCTACGTGCTTTGTAAGTAGGTAAACCTGCAAAATTGGCAGTGTATCAAATACTTGTTCTCTCCACTGTAAGTAGCATAGATAAGTAGATTAGATAAGGGTTTGATTTGAATTGCATGCTCTTATAATACTCATAAAATTGTTTATTGCACTGGAATTCACTCCTGTCTGCCGGGTTCCAGTTTACACTTCATCTCTCACTAAAACAGGCTTTGAGAAGGACGTGTTCTTCTGAGTCGCCCTTTTTCTTTCACCCGAACTAATTTACATGGGAATGGTGTGTTTATCTGCTCAACTGTTTAGCGATTTATATTTTGCTGCAGGCCTAAGGGTGTGCTATTTTAAATGGGTTCAATCTTTAAAGCCTGGGAAGGCTTTGGGAACATCCTTGCCTTTACTGTGTATTATTAGTAATATTGGATATTACATTTAAAAGCATAAACCTCTGAAAGTTTTGACCCAAATCTCTGAGTTGTTATTATTCCTTGTGTTATTATTTTCTATTTTCCTCTCTGCATTGTTGGGAAGAATTTCACTGTTAGTCTACACCTGTTGTTCACCAAGAATGTGATTTTTGTTTTTTGTTGATTTGAATGATTTGATTTTTCCATCACAATTGCCTCATGCAAGGCCCCTCGTAAAAAGCCGCAGGCTTCAGTTTCTTGGCAGCTCGAACTGGAACAAAACACACAAAATGGCATCCAGATGGAACATTTTCCTAATTAGTTGGATGAAACTGTAGCCCTTGTCAGTGTTGTGGTGAGTTCTAATGGCCACCGAGGGTCTCTCTCACTCTTTTAGACAATGACACAGTGGAGAGGTTGTGGACACGATGTTTCTCTCATTAGCAACAAACTATCACGGGTAGCTGCAACAAGTTATTTCACATACGCTCTTCTCATCTAAAAAAAAGCTTATTTAAAACAAAACAGAGGTTGTATTACAAACAGTTGGCCAGTGTTGATATTCCGTGTTATTTCAGTTGCTCACAGACTTCCATTCTCTTTTCCAGGTTGCCCCCTCTCTGACAGCAGAGAAGTCCATGACCCTGAACTAATACAGCGATGGACAGGAAAACTGGTAAGTTAAAAGTCACACAGTCGTTCCCAAATCCATCCCCTTCTGCCCTAACCCCTGTGTGATAGCATGCCTGAGGGTCCTGGAGAAGAAAGCAGTGTAGTGGTAAAGCTCCAGCACAGGAGGTCGGAGAGGATGGGCTCGTGATAATGACTGGAGCAGAATCAGTGGAATGGCATCAAATACATCCAACACATGGTTTCCATGGTTTCCAGGTGTTTGATGCCATTCCATTCGCTCCAATCCAGACATTATTGTGAGCCGTCCTCCCCTCAGCAGCCTCCACTGACTTGCACTATATTGCTTCCACCTTACAGAGCTGCAATCAGTGAAGGGTCAGGGGTAAGAGGAAGGGGTAGCGAACAAGACTTTTCTCTTCCTAATATTCTTGCTGTGCTAAACACTATCCGCCTGTCTCATTATGCATACTCTACCGTTGAAAGGTTTTTGGGTCACTTAGAAATGTCCTTGTTTTATAAAGAAAAGCTATTTTTTGTCCATTAAAATAACATCAAATTGATCAGAAATACAGTGGAGACATTGTTAATGTTGTAAATGACAGGAAACGGCTGATTTTAATGGAATATCTACAATATCTAAATAGGAGTCCCATTATCAGCAACCATCACTCCTGTGTTTAAATGGCACGTTCTGGTAGCTAGTTGAGTATCTGGAGCATCAGCATTTGTGGGTTCGATTACAGGCTCAAAATGGCCAGAAACATGAAACTTGTCAGTCTATTCTTGTTCTGAGAAATGAACGCTATTCCATGCGAGAAATTGCCAGTCTCAACGTCAACAGTGAAGAGGCGACTCCGGGATTGTTGGCCTTCTAGGCAGAGTTGCAAAGAAAATGCCATATCTTAGACTGGCCAATAAAAAGAAAAGATTAAGATGGGCAAAATAACTCAGACACTGGACAGAGGAAGTCTGCCTAGAAGCCAGCATCCTGGAGTCACCTCTTCACTGTTGATGTTGAGACTGGTGTTTTGCTGGTACTATTTAATAAAGCTGCCAGTTGAGGACTTGTGAGGTGTCTGTTACTCAAACTAGACAATCAAATGTACTTGTCCTCTTGCTCAGTGGTGCACCGGGGCCTCCCACTTCTCTTTCTATTCTGGTTAGAGACAGTTTGCGCTGTTCTGTGAAGGGAGTAGTGCACAGCGTTGTACGAGATCTTCAGTTTATTGGCAATTTCTCACATGGAATATCCTTCATTTCTCAGAACAAGAATAGACTGACGAGTTTCAGAAGAAAGTGCTTTGTTTCTAGCCATTTTCAGCCTGTAATCGAATGTACGTTGACACAGCAAAGCTAAGCTGAGTTGAGTTTTGCATACTAATGAGTGTAAATGTGTTTCATCCTAATCACAGAAAGATAATTACATCCTAGACTCTTATAGGGTTTATGCAAAGTAATATAGTGTACATCCTGTCCCTGGCTGCATCTATATAGGGGGGACTGTGAATACTAAAACTGTAAGGCAACAAGCTGATGAAGGCAACGAGCCAAAACGCATTAGTTGCTGGTTTTAATAATAAATGGTATTGTGGCTGAATATCGTCATCCTTCTCTCTTCAGTTGGTCCTTGGTTGAAGAGCGAAGTAGCAACAGTGTAATACTAAAACTGAAAGAAATGCAATTACTGACAGCTCTGGTGCTGTAGTCACAGTAGTCCCTTTTCTCGAAATGTTGATTCATGTGCACTATCCCTATCAACCCTATCATATACTATCCCTATCTACCCTATCATATACTATCCCTATCAACCCTGTCATAGGCTATCCCTATCAACCCTATCATATACTATCCCTATCAACCCTGTCATAGGCTATCCCTATCAACCCTGTCATAGGCTATCCCTATCAACCCTATCATATACTATCCCTATCAACCCTGTCATAGGCTATCCCTATCAACCCTATTATATACTATCCCTATCAACCCTGTCATAGGCTATCCCTATCAACCCTATCATATACTATCCCTATCAACCCTGTCATAGGCTATCCCTATCAACCCTGTCATAGGCTATCCCTATCAACCCTATTATATACTATCCCTATCAACCCTATCATATACTATCCCTATCAACCCTGTCATAGACTATCCCTATCAACCCTATCATATACTATCCCTATCAACCCTGTCATAGGCTATCCCTATCAACCCTATTATATACTATCCCTATCAACCCTATCATATACTATCCCTATCAACCCTGTCATAGACTATCCCTATCAACCCTATCATATACTATCCCTATCAACCCTGTCATAGGCTATCCCTATCAACCCTATCATATACTATCCCTATCAACCCTATCATATAGTGGTCCTTCTGTAGCTCAGTTGGTAGAGCATGGCACTTGTAACGCCAGGGTAGTGGGTTCGATTCCCGGGACCACCCATACGTAGAATGTATGCACACATGACTGTAAGTCGCTTTGGATAAAAGCGTCTGCTAAATGGCATATTCTTCATATTCTTTCTATCCCTATCAACCCCGTCATAGGCTATCCCTATCGACCCTATCGACCCTATCATATACTATCCCTATCGACCCTATCATATACTATCCCTATCAACCCTGTCATAGGCTATCCCTATCAACCCCGTCATAGGCTATCCCTATCAACCCCGTCATAGGCTATCCCTATCAACCCTGTCATAGGCTATCCCTATCGACCCTATCATATACTATCCCTATCAACCCTATCATATACATATCAATATATACAAAGGTTGTAGTGTATTATCAACTAATGGGATACTGGGATGTGCTTCATGTTTTGCTTTCTCTTCTATGGCCGGAGAGTACTCTACAACAAATCCCTGAATGCATGGGAATCAGTGTGAATACTAAAAAAACCCTCTCTTCATATTTCAGCCAATGGCTACCCTAAGGCCGGAGGAGAGAGTGGAGGTGGGGGTCAGAAGAAGCAGCTGCCCTACTCCGTAGAGACCCCCTACGGCTTCCACCTGGACCTCGACTTCCTCAAATATGTGGACGACATCGAGAAAGGCAACACCATCAAGCGGGTCCACATCCAGCGCAAGGCCAGGGGTCCTCCTAAGTTCAGCACCCTGCCCAGGAACTTCAGCCTGCCTGGGCATGGGGCACGTTCGGCCCCCAAGGACACCTGGTCTTCCACCTCTACTCTGGGACCCAAGCCCCGGGGCAGAGTCACAGAGGTCCAGCAGTTCTTGGATTTTAGAGCCAGTGATGGAGGCAGTGGTATGGCGGGGGGGCAGAGCCAGAGCAGCAGAGCGCAGGGGAGTGGCTTATCCCCGGCCAGGCCCAGGGAGGAGGCAGGGGCTGGTGTGTCAGCCGAGAAGCCCCTGGGGAGGCCCAACCTCCTCCGGACTTCCAGCATGCCCATTACCATCCCTCACAGGAAGGCCTCTGAGTCCGGGGACGAGAGAACCGAGAACGGCTCATCTGAGAACGTATTCCGCGCTGTGCCCCAGGACAGGTCGGGGCTGCACCAGCAGATCACCGCGGCCCTGAAGAGGGTCAGAGAGCTGGAGGATATGGTGAGGACCATCCCAGAGCTCAAGTCCCAGATCTGCTCACTGAGGGAGGAGAGAGAGCATCTGATCCTCAGGCTGCAGGCCCAAACCAAGCCCCAGGCTCCACCCCCCCCACAACGTGCCTCGCCCTCTCCGGCTCAGATCATTGATCCTCAGCCGCCGGGGTCTGGAGCAGTAGTTGATACCAGGAGAGCGGAAAGCACTGCGTCAGAGACAGAAACACAACAGGAATCCTTAAGAAGTACTGCACAAGAAGCAGAAGCAGATAGGCTTTTTGCAGCACAGGCATTAGATGGACCAGACCGACAAAGAGAGGCATTGGTGAATCCATTAGAGAAAACAGCAGAGCTATCAGAGGACGTTACAGTACAGAAAGCACCAGAAGCTTCAGAGAGAGGAGTGATTGTGCAAGTCATAGAGGGAGTCAGTGGTGAGGGGGATCTCCTCAGCATCGAACAGCTCCAGGCTAAGCTAGTAACACTAGAGGCTAAGTTAAGTCAGGCCAGTGAAGAGCTGGAGGAAACCAACAGTCTCCTCAGACAACAGGTAGAGGACAACAGGATGAAGCAGGAGAGGATACTTCAGCTAAGCGAGGGAGGGAGAGAGGGAAAGGAGGAGGTGTGTGGGGAGAGACATACAAGTAGGAGGACCAGTGTGGACCAGCAGACAGAGACCGAGAGAGTGGTCATTATAAACCAGGGGACAGAGTCAGAGAGGGCTGATGTGGTGGAGCAGGAGACTGATACAGAGAGGATAGTGATATGTTTAATCAGAGAGAGAGCTAACAGTGTGGACCAGGGGACAGAGACGGAGAGAGTGGAAGCGGTGAACCAGGTGGGCGAGACAGAGATGATTATTGCATGCCCAGTCAGACCAAGGGGCAACAGTGTGGATCAGGGGACAGAGACAGAGAGAGTGAACACTGTAAACCAGGTGACAGAGACAGAGAGATTGGACACTGTAAACCAGGTGACAGAGACAGAGAAAGTGGACACTGTAAACCAGGTGGCAGAGACAGAGAAAGTGGACACTGTAAACCAGGTGGCAGAGACAGAGAGAGTGGACACTGTAAACCAGGTGACAGAGACAGAGAAAGTGGACACTGTAAACCAGGTGACAGAGACAGAGAAAGTGGACACTGTAAACCAGGTGACAGAGACAGAGAAAGTGGACACTGTAAACCAGGTGGCAGAGACAGAGAGAGTGGACACTGTAAACCAGGTGGCAGAGACAGAGAGAGTGAACACTGTAAACCAGGTGGCAGAGACACCGCCTGGTGACAGATTAGACCAGGGGACTGAGACACAGACAGTAGTCAGTGTGGACCAGATGACAGACACAGCACCTGTACGTCCAGTGAGACCAGCAAGACACAGGGCTAACAGTGTGGACCAATGTAGAGAGACACAAATACAGGCAGGAGTCAGTGTAGACCATGGGAAAGAGACAGTGGATACTATGAACCAGCTGACAGAGACACAGACAGCACCTGTACGTCCAGTGAGACCAGCAAGACACAGGGCTAATAGCATGGACCAGGGGACAGAGACAGAGAGAGTGAGTACAGTGGACCAGGTGACAGAGACAGAGGCAGCACAGAGTGCAGACCAGCAAACAGAGACAGAGAGAGACAGAGGTGAGACTAGCAATACCCCACATAGAGCTATAGAGATAGAAAGTGCAGCTATAGTAAGTGCAGCCATAGAAAGTGCGGTCACAGAAATTTCTGGAGCAGAAAGTGCTGTCAAAAATGGGGATATCACTGAGAGTGCAGTAACTGAAGAAGGTTTTGTGATTATAGAATGTGTGGACACAGAAAGTATGGTCACAGAGAATGTGGTCACAGAAAATGTTAACACAGAAATAATGGTAACAAAGAGACAAGAAGTGGTAGTAGAGAATGCAGTTGAACAAATTACAATGACTGAAAGTGTGCTTAAACAGAGTATGACCACAGAGGGTATGGTCATTGACAGTGTGGTCACAGAAGAGAGTGTGGTCACAGAAGACAATGCGGTCACAGAAGAGAGTGTGATCACAGAAGACAATGCGGTCACAGAAGAGAGTGTGGTCCCAGAAGAGAGTGTGGTCACAGAAGACAATGCAGTCACAGAAGAGACTGTGGTCACAGAAGACAATGCAGTCACAGAAGAGAGTGTGGTCACAGAAGAGAGTGTGGTCACAGAAGACAATGCAGTCACAGAAGAGAGTGTGGTCACAGAAGACAATGCAGTCACAGAAGAGAGTGTGGTCATAGAAGAGAGTGTGGTCACAGAAGTCTCTTTCCCCTGTCTCTGTCCTCTGGTCCACACTGTTAGTGTGGTGAAAGAAACTCCCGTAGTCCCAGAGAGCCCAGTAGCAGCACCCACCCCCTCTTCCAGCCAGACCCAGCCTCAACCAGGTCAGAAGGAGTCTGTGCAGCCCCAGGCCCAGCCTCAGACCCAAGACCCTCGTCGGGGCTCCAACCCAGCATTAGGCCAGGTAGTAACACGCCTCACAGGGCTGATTAACGAGCAGTGGGCCCAGCTGGGTAGCAGCCAAGAGAAGCCGGACAAGCAGGAGACCTCCAGCCCCAGCACCCAGAAGCTTGCAGCCGGGCAGGGGAAGCCTTCAACGGGCAAATCAGCAGGGAAGTCAGGGCCGTCTAAGATGAGCTCCATCCAGAGCCAGCTGGTCAGCTCCCTCAGTGCCCTGTCTGCATTCTACTCCCCTGGACAGAAGGCTGCTGCCAACAAACAACAAGGTAGGATAGGTGTCAGGAGTCCTATATGTCTTAGTAGCTACTGTAGAAGACGTGCCAGGAGGTTTCTAAGTAGATGTATGAACTACAAAGTCATAATATTATTGTGATATCCTGATATTCTAGAAATATGCTTTGGTTGATTAAATATGTTCGACTTCCCAGTCACAAAAAATTGCACGCTATTTAAATAATTAATATCAAGCTGATTCTATTCTGTTCGTAATATTCTCATCACATGTTGACAGTCACTAAAACTTGTTCAGGCGTTATTTACCACGAGATCACTCTGGCCCAGGTCCAATAGCTTTATCTCCATGATACTGAGCTGTCTCCTGTCTTGGCACAGAGAGCTCGTAGTCTGTCTCTGTTCATTGACTCTGATAGGCCAGGGGCCTCCACGTGTCTGTGATGGCTATTGATTGCGATGGCTAGAGGTGGAACACATGTAGTGAAGCACGGACAGATGAAAGTGTTGGACGTCCTCCAAGAACAGATGAGATATGCAGTTAGTTTCTTCCCCCTCTCTTTTCCTTCTTGTTGTGTTTTGGCCCAGAAGATAGAATTGAAGATCGAGTCCCCTACCACACATAACTCACATGGAGACACATAACACAGTAGGGAGAATACACAACAGTGTGCCCTTTGATGGTGAACCTCTGCTCTGTGTATTCCACCATTGTTCTGAGGAGCGTCACTGACATTTGAGAAAATGTCTGACTTGAATTACTGTACATTGCTTACAAAACGCACCGATCTGGCCCAAAGAATATTGGATACAGAATCCTATTACTACCACATGCAGAGGCAGAGCCACAACTATCTAACCAACACAACATCCCCTCCCTCACTCAGCCCATCTGTACTGAGTCTACTAAACATTAGGAACACCTTTCTAACATGGAGTTGCAGCCTCAATTAGTCATGGACTCTACAAAGTGTCAAATCGTTCCACAGGGATGCTGGCCCATGTTGACTCTAATACTTCCCACAGTTGGGTCAAGTTGGATAGATGTCTTTTGTGTGGTGTTACCATTCTTGATACACACAGGAAACTGTTGAGGTTGAAAAACCCAGCAGCGTTGCAGTTCTTGACACAAACCCGTACACCTGGCACCTACTACCATACCCCTTTCAAAGGCACTAAAATATTTTGTCATGCCCGTTCACCCTCTGAATGACACACATAGCTACACAGTCCAGGTTTAAAATCCTTCTTTAATGGGTCTCCTCCCCTTCATCTACACTGACTGAAGTGGATTTAACAACTGACATCAATAAGGGATCATAGCTTTCACCTGGATTTACCTGGTCAGTCGTAGTCACGGAAAGAGAACGTGTCCTCCTTTTGTAAGTTCTGTGTATCTCAATGTCCCTGTAATACAGTATAGAGAACTCATTTAATGGACTGGGAATCCCATGTAAATAACTGTGTCTTTAACTGGCTGACTAGGCTGTAAACAGGGTTTATTCATTCATTACACTGTCTTATTCTCTGTCCTTGCTGTGTAACTTTCTCACATTGATCTCATTAAGTCTTGTGGAAGTACAGACTAAGGCCCTGGGGAGCCTTAGCTAGCTCTGTGCTATACGCCAGGGTGTGTGTGTGTGTGTGTGTGTGTGTGTGTGTGTGTGTGTGTGTGTGTGTGTGTGTGTGTGTGTGTGTGTGTGTGTGTGTGTGTGTGTGTGTGTGTGTGTGTGTGTGTGTGTGTGTGTGTGTGTGTGTGTGTGTGTGTGTGTGTGTGTGTACTGTCTGTGCCAGCTAGCTCTGTGCTATACGCCAGGGTGTGTGTGTGTGTGTGTGTGTGTGTGTGTGTGTGTGTGTGTGTGTGTGTGTGTGTGTGTGTGTGTGTGTGTGTGTGTGTGTGTGTGTGTGTGTGTGTGTGTG
The DNA here is from genome assembly GCF_021184085.1 of Oncorhynchus gorbuscha. Classification (NCBI taxonomy): domain Eukaryota; kingdom Metazoa; phylum Chordata; class Actinopteri; order Salmoniformes; family Salmonidae; genus Oncorhynchus; species Oncorhynchus gorbuscha. The sequence goes on along the minus strand of NC_060187.1, from coordinate 14,489,239 downwards.
TGTGTGTGTGTGTGTGTGTGTGTGTGTGTGTACTGTCTGTGCCAGCTAGCTCTGTGCTATACGCCAGTGTGTGTGTGTGTGTGTGTGTGTGTGTGTGTGTGTGTGTGTGTGTGTGTGTGTGTGTGTGTGTGTGTGTGTGTGTGTGTGTGTGTGTGTGTGTGTGTGTGTGTGTGTGTGTGTGTGTGTGTGCCAGCTAGCTTGCAGCGAGAGAGGGTTGAGGGTTTCCACACCATTTAATGAGCTCAGTTGTGTTGTAATTGTATCCAGAGGCTCAGCATTGTCTTCCAGGCCCCCCATGTTCTACTTCAAACACACATAATCATCAGAATCAAAAATCAAATCAAATCAAATGTTATTTGTCACATACACGTGGTTAGCAGATGTTAATGCGAGTGTAGCGAAATTCTTGTGCTTCTAGTTCCGACAATGCAGTAATAACCAACAAGTAATCTAACTAACAATTCCAAAACTACTGTCTTATACACAGTGTAATCATCAACCTGAACACATGCCGCGCACACACACACACATACACACGCATACACACACACGCATACACACACAAACGTAGTTTGTTGTCCCACATTGCTCTCAGCTAGAGTGATTGTGAGGAAATTAGAGGAGTGAAAAACCAACGTGTGGTAAACATTTTGATTGCTGCTGCCATTTTAAACAGCCTGTCTGTTATTGTACGAACATCTACAGGTAACTGCCAAAATAATGGGAACATTTAAATAAATGAGGGATACAAAGTATATTGAAAACAGGTGCTTCCACACAGTGGTTTCTGAGTTAATTAAGCAATTAACATCCCATCATGCTTAGGGTCATGTTTAAAAATACTGGGCAGGCCATTATTTTGGCTACCATGGCTATGCCCCCATAGGATGATGATGCCCCCATCCACACGGCAAAGGTGGTCACTGTAAAATATGAATAACCGTCCACCCACGAGGCCAAAGAGGTCGCTTTTGGTCATTGACTGCAGGAAAGCTCTATGTGATTTATGTTAGTGGTAACATTGGCTACATTGTTGGGTGAGTTAGTAACACCTGTTTGGTGTGAGTGGGGATGGCGTCTCACGTGGAAAAGCCGTCCTTGTCTCTCTGCCACGGTTTCAGGTGTATCCATGAGCCCAGGGCTCCGGGCAGCCGAGCGGAAATGGAGGAAAACTCGCCTCCCTGCGGACCTGGCATCCTTTCACTCCCTCCTTTCTACATTTTCCTCCTCTGTCTCTGCTGCTAAAGCCACTTTCTACCACTCTACATTTACATTACATTTAAGTCATTTAGCAGACGCTCTTATCCAGAGTGACTTACAAATTGGTGCATTCACCTTATGACATCCAGTGGAACAGTCACTTTACAATAGTGCATCTAAATCTTAAAGGGGGGGGGGGTGAGAGGGATTACTTATCCTATCCTAGGTATTCCTTAAAGAGGTGGGGTTTCAGGTGTCTCCGGAAGGTGGTGATTGACTCCGCTGTCCTGGCGTCGTGAGGGAGTTTGTTCCACCATTGGGGGGGCCAGAGCAGCGAACAGTTTTGACTGGGCTGAGCGGGAGCTGTACTTCCTCAGTGGTAGGGAGGCGAGCAGGCCAGAGGTGGATGAACGCAGTGCCCTTGTTTGGGTGTAGGGCCTGATCAGAGCCTGGAGGTACTGAGGTGCCGTTCCCCTCAAGCACCATGGTCTTGTAGCGGATGCGAGCTTCAACTGGAAGCCAGTGGAGAGAACGGAGGAGCGGGGTGACGTGAGAGAACTTGGGAAGGTTGAACACCAGACGGGCTGTGGCGTTCTGGATGAGTTGAAGGGGTTTAATGGCACAGGCAGGGAGCCCAGCCAACAGCGAGTTGCAGTAATCCAGACGGGAGATGACAAGTGCCTGGATTAGGACCTGCGCCGCTTCCTGTGTGAGGCAGGGTCGTACTCTGCGGATGTTGTAGAGCATGAACCTACAGGAACGGGCCACCGCCTTGATGTTGGTTGAGAACGACAGGTTGTTGTCCAGGATCACGCCAATGTTCTTAGCGCTTTGGGAGGGGGACACGATGGAGTTGTCAACCGTGATGGCGAGATCATGGAACGGGCAGTCCTTCCCCGGGAGGAAGAGCAGCTCCATCTTGCCGAGGTTCAGCTTGAGGTGGTGATCCGTCATCCACACTGATATGTCTGCCAGACATGCAGAGATGCGATTCGCCACCTGGTCATCAGAAGGGGGAAAGGAGAAGATTAATTGTGTGTCGTCTGCATAGCAATGATAGGAGAGACCATGTGAGGTTATGACAGAGCCAAGTGACTTGGTGTATAGCGAGAATAGGAGAGGGCCTAGAACAGAGCCATGGGGGACACCAGTGGTGAGAGCGCGTGGTGA